>NW_021318568.1:443629-445603 GCF_001605985.2 Dendrobium catenatum | reverse complement strand
TATTGCCACGTTTTGTTCATTTTAACTAAAAATCGTGATAGACAGATAATTGATTATTAAATTGAGGTTATACTTTATTTGAAATAAACAAATAAATATTTAGAAATGTTTTTGTTTTTTTTTTAATTTATATATGGTGAACATGCCATTATTTTTATCTAGGATTATAAAAAAAAGGTTGTTATTCATATTTGAATGTGATTGGCTTGGTATTTAGCTTCATTAAAAAATTTATACAACGGATTAAATATAAATTTTGATGTAATGTTTAATTAAAAGTTTTCATAATTAAATTCATGATCTTCTAAGTTTTGATTTTAGGATGATTGTAGTAATAACTAAGGCTTTATTTGGGATGTCTTTTTTATTGTTTTATAAAACTGATTATTTTAGTTAAATTTTTTTTAAAGCAAGAAAAAAATAGTGGTCTAAAGTTGTTCCAAATAAAGCCTAAATATCTCAATGAGATAAATATAATGACACTAAAAATGATCCAATATGACTCTAAATTAGCTTAAATCAACCAATTGAACTATAATTGAACACTTTGTGGCATTAATTGAAGGAAAAAAAATTCTCCTTGAATCATATGAGCTTACAATTAAATTGATTATCATTCCTTATAAGGTTGATAGCAACACTAAAGCCCACTCTTCATCCCCTACCACCGCTAATAACAATGATGCTTGCAGAAGTGGAACCACCTAGCCCCCAGGGGGGACAAATTGCGCCCACCCCCCGGGGGGGAAAATTTCCCCCCCCCCCCCCCCTCCTAAAATATATATATATACTTTTTATTACATGGATATTTAGGTAATTTGTTCCCCTCCGAACTTTTTTTATTCTTTATTATACGAGTTTTTAGGTGATTGCCCCCCGCCCCTGGATGAATGCCACACCAATAAGGCTAAAACATCCTCTCAATACTAACTCCAACTCATGACATCATAATTAATATTTATGCTAGGTATCATGATCTTTCATCTCCATTTCTCAAAGGAGAATGATTGAACATATCATAATTATCTCTTGAAAAAAAAAATTATCTCTTGAAGATAACTCCAATGCCTTAAAGCTCTTCAACTTCTACTATATAATCCATTCTCAATCATTCATACATATTACAATTTATCAATGGTTCAAAATATTTAAAAACAATATAATAAATCATTGTGCTGAACAAAGCAATAAAAGTATAACAGTTATTTAAAAAATCTAGTAATAATATTGAATAGTTAATTAAACTGAAATTCATTCACATAATAGTTCATATAAGATTTCTCTGGACCTAAATAGAATCTCAAAGGATGTTAATCCCATATGACTCATTTTTATGCTTATAACATCAGAATATGCTAGTAAGTACCATAATTTAATTTTTCAGCCACCAAAAAATGCCTTATATGCACCAAAATTTAATTCACAAATATAATCTCGAAGGATTAATAATGATCTCTATATGTAATATTAAGATTAAGTGGATATTTATGTGTGATAACACTTTACTATTTGTTTTAATTCATTCTCATCATTGATGCGATTATCATTATAATATTCTTCATAAATCTCACGTGGCTTGACTTTGAATGGAGGAGAAGGAAGTATAAGAGATGCATGCATTTTAATTAATCATATTTGAGATAGCAATTGATCTAAATGTTCCAAAAATAAAATCATTTTGGGAGAAATTTAAGAGTAGGATGTATGTTGCTTAAAATTGGTAAGGTTTTAAAATTGGATCAGATCAGCTAATATGATCGGTTCAACCGTGAACTAGTAATAAAGTTAGTATGTTCCATCCTAAAAATCGCTTATGCATCAAACAAGATTGAATTAGCTAGAATCGTCGGCTCAACAGGTGAACATGTTCGGATTTCCTTGAAATGAAAGATTCAAGTGTTAAGTTATTTAAATAATTGAATAAATTAATCTAATATATTAAGGATAAATTATTAAATAAAATTTGAAATTTAA
>NW_021318568.1:400202-443434 GCF_001605985.2 Dendrobium catenatum | reverse complement strand
ATCCAACGGATTCAAATTGGCTTGGAGATTTAATCAATTCCTGATTAGAATTTAGTTAAACTCATGGGGCTGAAATCAAGCTCAAAATCGAGTCAGGTCTGGTTCGATTCGGGTCAACTCGAGCTCGCCCCGACTCTCTCAAAATTAATTCACTAAAATAAGATAAAAATAAATCAAACTCAAATCAACGACAATTTAAGTTAAATCGAGTCCGACGAGGTCCGATCAACTTAATCAAATACGTCCGAGGGAACAGTTAAGCCAAAAATGAGGTCAACATCCTCCAAAATGTTTAGGTTTGCAAGTGTTATTCCAAGATATAAGATGCAATTTTCTAGTCTGAGAGTCACGAAAGCCTAAAAATTTAGAGAAAATTTACCCAATAAATTTGTTGGTTAACTTGGGTGAAATTGAGCCTTGAATCAAATACACCCCAAAATTTCACATTGTAAAATTTAGAAACTGCAACCAACCTACAAAAGAGAGAAGTCTAGCTTTCTAGTTAGATAATTTTTTAGTAATCTTCTCCAAAAGAAGAGAAAAATCATTTATATGAGCTCTTTTGGGTGAAACAGGAATGCCCAAATAGGTAACAGAGGATGCAAGGGAGGAAATTTAGAAGGCCTCACATAAAGGAGCGGGTTGGGATATTAGGAGAAAGAATGAGGGAGCTTTTTTCAAGATTCATATGGAGCTCGATGTAGCTGGAAAATGTATTAATAATGCCCGACATAGTGTTACAGTTGGAGATAGAGGCCTTGCGCGCCAAAAACCAATAAACTCATAAATCAAATGAGAGAGATTAAATCCATCAATAGTGGAACGATCAAAACCAAAAGGAGGCAAAATCTATGATACTTAATAAAACATCCATTATAATAAAAAAGATATGGTATAATACCCAAAACATTCAACAATATAAGCATGATTTTTAGTATACAAATTTTCCGAAGTTACCCCATTTATCATTTTTTTATAAAACATCAAAGTAATTCTTATTATTTTTATTTTTATTCTGTAAAGTGTATATATAAATCCATTTAATAACTTAATCAATTGATAGTTTATTACAATTACTTAAATGAAAGTACTGCACAAATTTTAATGAACGATTAATTAAGGTTAACAATAGCATATTATTAATAAAAGGGTCATTAATTGCTTACTGTAGCAAATAGATTCCACTTACCCAAGCATGTAGTGGGTATATTGCATCCTACTACTAAGAGTGTATGTGAAATGGTATAAGTGGAATGCATGTACATTAAAATTTATTATACTAAAGCATCCTAACACTAAAGCACTTCCCATTTCAGTATTACTGGAGCCTGATATTTGATTGGCGATTTCTGACATTATTAAATAAGATTTCACTATCGTTCGTAAATGGAAGAGCCACAGATGCTCAACCACATAAGTAAAATATTTCAAATTATTCGTCAGAACAAAGAAACTTCAAACTCCATAATATATAACCACGTGGAGCATAAATGATTGAAAAACTCTTACGTCAATTTAAGATATATGTCCCAAAAGAAAAAATTTAGGGATTTTTACATACCTAACACTTAAAACAAGCCTATTTACCTATTTAACACCTAAACTTACATATTTACCTATATACCACCTTGATGAAGAAACCTGCAGAGAAACTGTTAGATAAAAACAGAACAAGAGCAGATGGAAGAAGACGAAGGTATGAGTTGCAGCTGAATAGTTTTCATTTTTTACTAATAGTTTCATGTTGAGTACATTCAGCTATATAATAAGAGAAAGTATCAAAGGTCGTTATAATGGCAGGAATAACAGAGCAGATGGGCGGCTGTGGCAGCGAGCCACTACTTGTAATGATGCTCTGTAAGAGAAGGTGGAGCAGTGGTTATAAGCGTATTTGCTTATATAAGTTGTAAAACTTATCAGTGGTGTTAACAGCTCCCCGCAAACTTATGATTCGAGTGCTCGAATTGTAAGTTTGTCTCGCAGCATTTTGAACCGAACGAGAGGAAGAGGCTTTGTGAGGATATCGGCAGGTTGATCAACAGAGTTGATGTGTTGCACCGTGATTTCATTGGAGAGAATGCGCTCTCGTATGAAATGTTGATTGATCTCGATGTGTTTCGTTCTAGCATGGAAGACAGGATTATTTGCTAAGGCAAGCGCCGATGTATTGTCACAGTAGAGAGTTGTCGGTGGACATGAAGACACTTCAAAGTCAGTGAGTAAACGCCGCAGCCATATGATATCTGATGTGGAGGAAGCAAGCGATCTATATTCAGCTTCAGTTGAGGATTTTGCTACGGTAGCTTGCTTTTTGACATGCCAGGAAACTAAGGTATTGCCAAGGTAGGTACAAAAACCTGAAATTGATTTGCGATCACCTGGATCAGAAGCCCAGTCCGAGTCGGAAAATGAGGTGAGTTGAAGGTCACCTTTAGAGATTGGTAATCCGAAGTTTGTGGTGCCTCTTAGGTATCGTAAAAGCCTTTTGAGAATAGTGAAGTCTTGCTGAGTGGGAGCATGCATATGTTGGCAAATCAAATTTGTGGTGTAGGAGAGATCAGGCCTGGTGATTGTTAAGTACTGAAGAGAACCGGCAAGTCTCCGGTATAAGTTTGGATCAGAATTCAGGAAATTGCTGCATCCAGTGGGTAGTTTCGTTGCAATTGGTGTCTGAGATGGCTTGCATTCCAGAAAATCAGCTGAGTTCAATATTTCTTCAGCATATTGGCGTTGATGCAGAAAATATCCTGTTGGTGTATGACAGACTTGAATACCAAGAAAGAAGGAAATTGGTCCAAGTTCTTTTAGAGAGAACCGTTGTTGCAGCTGATTGAGAAGGCTGGATATGAAGGTTGAGTTGCTGCCCGATATCAATATGTCATCTACATACAAGAGGATGTAGACTTGAATGGTTTTGGCCTTGTAGAATAACAAGGACGGGTCAGCCTTGCTGAATTGGAAGCCAAGTGTATGGAGGAAGGAGGTGAATGTATGAAACCACTCTCGAGGAGCTTGTTTGAGTCCATAGAGAGTTTTGTGTAGTTTACATACATAATTGGGATGATTGATATCGATAAATCCCTGAGGTTGCTGCATGTAGACTTCCTCCTTTAGGTGGCCATGTAGGAAAGCATTGGAGATGTCGAGTTGAAATACAAGCCAGCCACGATGAAGGGCAATGGTGAGCATAATGCGGATGGTGGGCATTTTTGCTACTGGACTAAATGTCTCCTTATAATCAATGCCAAATTTTTGATTAAAGCCTTGTGCAACAAGGCGAGCTTTGTACTTATCTAATGTACCATCCGGATTGAGCTTGGTGCGAAAGGTCCACCGATTGCCAAGAACAGTGCGAGCGGGAGGAGGTGGAACCAAAGACCAAGTGCCTTGCTTTTGGAGCGCAGTAAATTCTTCAGACATTGCAAGCCTCCATTGTTCAGACTTGATAGCTTGGGAGAAGCAGGTTGGTGTGGAATGGGGCTGTTGGGTGGCAAGGAGATCAAAGTGATGTTTGGGTTTTAGGTGGCCGGTTTTTGATCGGGTGATCATTGGATGTTGAATTGGTTGAGTGGGAATATGAGTAGGTTGTGGCTGGTTAGGGGAATGAATAGAAGAGTAGGAGTTGTTGCTAGATGAAGGTAGAGAGTTGGAGGTAGTTGAGAGGGATGGAGGATTATCTGGAATGGAAGTATTGGTAGTAGTAGAGTTGGTGGAGTGAATGAGATTTGGTGATATGGATGTGAGTGATGTTGGTAAGAGGGTTAAGGGGTTAGAAGAAGGTGTTGTATGTTTGTGAGAGTGGGCTGTGATATGTACAGAATAGGGAAAGATGTCTTCGTGGAAGACTACATGCCTTGAGATGTGAAGTTTTCCATTTTGAAGATTAAGGCATCAGTAGCCTTTATGAGAGGATGAATAACCTAAGAAGAGACAAGCTGTAGATCTAGGATGAAGTTTATTGGGAGATAAAGGTTTGAGCCAGGGATAGCATAGACAGCCGAAGGTTTTAAGGTGATTGTAGGATGGTTGGTGATTGTGGAGAAGGAAATAAGGGGTGTTGAGCTGTATAGCAGTGGAGGGAAGCCTATTGATGAGGTAATTGGCTGTGTGGAGAGCTTCCATCCAGAATTTAAGTGGTAGGTGAGCAGCGTGAAGCAGAGTGCGGGTAGTTTCTATTAGATGTCGATGTTTGCATTCAGCAAGTCCATTTTGCTCTGGAGTATATGGACAGCTCATTTGGTGTTGGATTCCATGATTAGAGAGAAAAGTTTGAAAGTTTTTTGATTGATATTCGCCACCTCCATCGGATCTGAGAGTTTTAATGGTGGCATTGAATTGAGTTTTTATTAGATTAAAGAAATGTTGAAATTTAAGGATTGTTTCAGCTTTTGTGCGCATTGGATAGAGCCATGAGAAGCGGGAATAATCGTCTATAAATACTACATAGTATGTATAACCATTTAGTGAAGGAAGTGGAGCAGGGCCCCAAACATCGGAGTGAATAAGTGCAAAAGGAGTAGAAACTGTCATTTCATTAGAAATAAAGGGTAGTTTGTGGCTTTTGGCCACATTACATGAGTCACATTGGAAACTAGAGTTGCTGGAAATACAAATATTTGAAATGTGCCTAGCTAAGTATTGTAGAAGCTGTAGATGAGGATGTCCCAATCTGGCGTGCCAAGTAGTGGTAGATTGGTGCTGGCTGTGTAGAGCCGAGGAAGATGTGGAGGGAATGACATAGAGTCCGTCACGACTGTGACCTCTAAGGATAGTTTGATGAGTCCGATTGTCCTTTATAGTGAAGCCGAGAGCATCAAAACAAATAGAGCAATCGTTGTCAGATGTGAGTTTTTGTATAGATAAAAGATTGTGTGTAATGGAAGGGATGTGTAGAATTTTCTGAAGGAATAACTTACGAGAGGTGTTGGGCAAGGGAAGTAAGCCTTGGCCGGTAGATTGAATGGGGAGAGATGCACCGTTGGCAATAGAAATACTATCACTTCCGGTGTAAGGTTGAGGGTGTTGCAGTTGAAGAGGGTCGGAAGTAAGGTGGCTGGATGCTCCTGTGTCCAAGTACCAATCTGATTGAGGTGCAGTCTGCTGGTTTGTAAAAAAGCTGCGCTGCTGATTGGGGATTGTAGGCGTGTATTGGAGATTGGTTCGGTGCCAGCATTGTGCTGCGATATGACCTGGTTTGTTGCAAATTTGACAAATGACGCGAGGAGCAGAGGTGTTGTGGGGTGGTCGGTTGGTAGAGTTGAAATTTCTCGTTGCAGATCCCCTGTTTGAGTTGAAACGGCCTCGCGGTGATTTTAGTTGGTCGACTGGAGCAGTTCGAACAGCTGGTGTTTTGAAGGCTGCGAGTGCAACTGAATCTGCAGCAGCAGTTGCATCCTTAGACTGATCATTGTGGATGTTAATTTCTTCACTGAGTAGCAAGGAGTAGAGTTCGTCGAGTGGAATGCTGGAGGGACGAGTGCGAATGGCAGTCTTAAAGGCATTGTAAGACGAAGGCAAGCCATTCAGTATATGAAGGATGATGTCTTCTGGTTCCACGGTTGATCCAGCCGCTGCGATGTTATCTACCAAGGTTTTCACGTGAGTTAGGTATGCATTCACAGTGAGATCTTTCATCTCAATACGGTACAACTCGTTCTTGAGTTGTATAACTCTCGAACGATTAGTTGGTTGCAGCCGTTTCTCTAAAGAATCCCATATCTCATGGGTTGTTTGCAGGGTAAGCACATATGGAAGTATACTTGGAGAGATTGTAGAGAACAGTGCGGCTGAGAGATTTTGATCAGTTAGTTGCCAAGTTTGGTAGAGTGGGTTCAGCGTAATGTTGCCAGGGGAAGATGCAATGTGTTTTGGTGGGCATACTTCAAGACCATTGAGAAAGCCGTCAAATCCGTTTGCAGAAAAAATTTTTAGAACCTGTAACTTCCAGATAGCGTGATTGTCGCTATTGAGCTGGATGTTCACTATGTGCTTGATGTTCGAGATAATGAACTTCAATGGAGCTGGAATGGTGATATCCACTGTAGGTGCTGTAGAGATGACTTGAGGAGTAGAAGAGGTCTGACTGTCAGCCATCGGAGAATGAGCGATCGGGGGAGGATATTAATCCGGTGGCTCTGATACCATGAAGAAACCTGCAGAGAAACTGTTAGATAAAAACAGAACAAGAGCAGATGGAAGAAGACGAAGGTATGAGTTGCAGCTGAATAGTTTTCATTTTTTACTAATAGTTTCATGTTGAGTACATTCAGCTATATAATAAGAGAAAGTATCAAAGGTCGTTATAATGGCAGGAATAACAGAGCAGATGGGCGGCTGTGGCAGCGAGCCACTACTTGTAATGATGCTCTGTAAGAGAAGGTGGAGCAGTGGTTATAAGCGTATTTGCTTATATAAGTTGTAAAACTTATCAGTGGTGTTAACACTTGAAACCCTTATTCTCATCAAAAATAACATTCTGTTGCCTCCCCGTCGCCTTCCGTCAACACCAAACCGCGAAAGAGGGCTGGAAACTGTAACTCAGTAGAGCAGCTTCTTCTCTTGATGTGAATCACACAGTTCGCGAATCTAGTGCGACACATGCCTTTCATTTGCGAATCAATCTGCTTGGCGAACTTCTGGTTGAATCACACCGTTCGCAAATCCCACCTGCTCGTCTTATTCACAGCTTCGACATCTGATTCAGGCATGGATTTTTGTTCTCAAACATGCTCTCCATGAATTTTTGTTCAGCTTTGCATCTGATACAGGCATGAAAAAGTTCGCGTCTGGTTCAGTTCATCTAGTCTGGTTCTGCTTTTTTTTTTTTTTACTTTTTCATACAAGCGATGGTTGGCCGAAATATGCACAGTTAGCGTCTTTTTTCATCGATCTTTTTTTCCCTTCTTCATCGCACAGTTCGCGTCTTCTCCACTTGAATTAGCGACAAAATAGTTTCTGTAGAATAAGCTACAAAATTATGAATCGGAAAGCATCTCTGGACACAGTCGAAATATGCTTTAATTCTGATTCGTCTGCTCTGCTTTTATTAATGTTTAGTTCTATTTTATGCACAACTCTTTAATTCCCTTCTTCATGTCTTTAGCCACTGTCTTTTAATCCAAAGCATCTTCAGTAAATCAGGATAAGGCGAAGTCCTCACGAACGAGGATGCGGACTGTGAAGCGGACTGTGAAGTGGCGGACAGGCGGACTTCCTGAAGTGGTGAACACAAGGGGATGAACGAAACGAACGGGATGAACGGAGCGAACGTCCGAAGACGGAGTGGTATAATTGATTTAAAATGAGTGGTTTAGGTGGTATATTAGTAAATAGGTTAGTTTAGATGTTAAATTTGTATTTTAAACATTTTTAGGTGTTAGGTATGTAAAAATCCCAAAAATTTAAGATATAAAAAAGAAATACAAAAGATATTTAATGATTACAACGCGACAAAAAAATTATTAGGGGAAAAACACATAATCAAATATATGATAAGATAGTTCATTTGATTTTGTTGATTAGGAGTTTTTGTTACCACACTAGATTTTAGATTCAAAATTTAATTACATAATTTATGTGTGAATTTATCTTAATTTACTCAAATGTTCCTAAAAAAATGACAAGATTATAAAAGCTTATACAAAGACGAAAATCTAAGGGGTTGTTTGATTGCTTGAAAAAATAATGCAATATAAAATGATTTTTTTGGAGTTATTTGGATGACTAAGGGCATCTCTAACCGAAATTCTCATTTTTCACTACAAAATACAGTAAAATCAAAAAGTGTCGTGATTCATCTTCAGTGGAACGCCGTTTTGCCCCAAAACCACCGCTTGTTTCTTTCGCGCCTTTCTCAGGCGAGTTCGGTAGAGAGAAAGAAATGACGCAAGTGAACAGTGCGACGCCAATATTGGCGTTGCACTGTTCAACTGCGATTAAATGACGGAAGAAATGACGTTCGGTTGCGACGTTTGAGGGCCTCCATTTAGCTGTTTGCCGAACGGTTGGAGATGGTCTAAAAAAGAAATGCAAGATTTTATTTTTTTATTTGTTTTGAAGTAAATTGAATGCAATGTAAATTATAAAAAAAAAAGTGCATGGGACGACCAACGATGGTGGTTGTTGGTGGCGGGTGGTTGATGAAGGGTGGTGACGAGGCCAAGGGAACTTATTTGCGGTGTAAATTATTCTCGCTAAAGATGGGTGTTTGTTTATCTAAAAAATGAACTAAAATAATTTACACTGCATTATTTTATTTTTGCATTTCTTTTTTATCGAATTAAACGTCAAAATTTTCAAAACCTGTGTATTAAGAATATTTTATACTCTTTTTACTTTCAACCAAATAGTCACTTAGAAATAAATAAAAATATAAATTCTAATATCTTGTAGTCAAATCACAAATCTTTTAGGTCTATTTTTATCTTTCTTAACATGTATCAAATCAAAATATCAAATAGATCAACTCTCTTAATCAGATCATCAGAAAGTCAATATTTTATGTGACCAAACTATATCAATCAACTCTCTAATCTTATTTGACACTAGAGTTAATCCAACTTTTCACATATATACTCGATTAACATCATATCTCTCAAAAGCGAAACTACTACAAATAAGTATAAATCACTCTCATCTCTGTAACACTTAATTTTATCATTCTTTTTAATGAATAATATTTTACATCATAAAATATTATAGGTCTCATCCCCATTTTATAATTTTTTTTCTAAATTTGGATTAATTATTCTGTACGGATGCTGAATGCCGTCCGGAAACGAATCAGAATACCCCACGTCACTGTTTCGCTTCGCTCGGTATTATTTGATACTGTGACTCGGTACTACTAATGTGACGTATTTTAATTGACCTCCGAATCTAGTATAATTTCTTCTAAATTTGAGGGATAACTCAATCACAATATAGGCCCGTTGTAAATATAGATATATATTATAATATTATGCTATATTAGTTTTGTCTATTGTTTTAAAAAAATATCTCGCGAGATTCGCTCGCCTGCCTTTTTAAAAAAACTTTCATGTGGCTCACAGCAGACGCAAACGGTGAAGCGAGAGCCGTGCAGCTAGAGAAGGCGCATTGGAGGGTGCTGACGAAAGAAATGTGCGCGAGTACTTGACGACAGCGGTAGTCAAAGCCAGCCCTCATAACTCATCTGCTGTGATTCTTCGACCTCGAAGATCTCGGAGAGCCGGCGTCATGGCTGCCGCGCTCGGAACCCCGCTGGCCTATTGCGCTTTGTCGATTCGGCCTTCATCTCGCTGTCTATTCTTGAATCCTTGCGGTGTTCGTCGATTTCCCATCACTTGTCTTCGATCCTCATCGTCTTCACCCTATCTTCCCAGTGAAAGCGTAGCTGATCCTTCCGCGACCGACTCCACCCATTCTACCAGCGGCCGCTTTCTTGATGGCTCGAACCTTGGAGAAGACGGGCTTGCTTACAAGCTTGTTGCCGATAACGGGGATACTTCCTTTGTCCAACGCACTCCCTCTGCGGAATCCTTCATCGAGAAAGTATGCAAACCCTTACCAATCGATTCGACAAATCGCATATTCATGTCTGTTTGAAGATTTAAAATTGTTCTATTTTGGGTTAAACCTCTTTATTATCATGCACGAGATAGAATGTCAATTTTTTTTACCGTGGAGTTTGGCTAGAGATCAAGGGATATGAAGGAGAATAATGGGTTAGGGATGGCTGTTGAAATTTTGACAGAGTGCTAATGTGCAATAGTGGTTGAGTAATATTTTGTACTGAGAATACCTATGATATGGTGAGGATTGCTTTTTAGAGAGAGTGAATCAGAAGGGGATTAGAGTTAGACTTAATGAAAGAACGCTCAAATTTTCTGTTTAACCAAAAGTTTAAATCTGTAGAGCTTGATATTCCTACAATCTACATCATTATATTTTTCAACTAAGCAATATAGGATTACACCAATGCTCTTACCTTGTTAAAATACAATCTTCGGAGTTAATTGACTGCACGAGCTGTTGAGCTCTTGACGCTCGAGAGTTCAGAGTTTTCCTTGAACTCTCTTCATACATCTTCATCTAAGCTATGCATATATCCAAGCTCTATAATTGTAGTATGATCGACAATTAATTTAAAATTGGAGTTATAAGAGTTTTTGGAATACGTAGGAAATAATTAGGTCAAAGAATTTTACTTTATAAGAAGAAAATTAGACTTTATAAGAAGAAATTGAGAGGTAATTTGAGTTTTCCCTTGTCTGCTAAGACAATAGAGAGACAGAAGGGGGCCATCGACCACCTTTGGAGCTTGGAATTCTTCCCTTAAGGCTAAGGGTGGTTGTTGTTATGAGATCCAGTCAAATCCTATCCTATCTATTTACGTTACTACAACGGTGCAACCAAGTTGAAGTGCTATGAACATAAATAATGCATCATAATATTCATTTAGCATTTAAAATGATTTTATATATTTTAAGTGAAATGCTTAATATGATTTATTTTAATTATTTTTTCTCACTTTCACTGTATTTTAATCACCAAGTGTTGCACAAAATTATTTAAATTTCTTATGGAATCTAATTATGATTTAATGATTTCTTTAAAATTATTTTACTTAGGTTTTAAGCAATTTTTTCAATTATATCCATAACATTCCGTTAATTTTCCTTTGTATTCTCTTAGCCAAATAACCACTGTGCCCCCAGCATACGAATTTTATCTTGACATGGAAGATGCAAACTGTCATTATGTTATCATGATTTCAAATTACCTTCAAACCTTGTCTTTTAATTGTATTAATTAAAGGATAAATGATATGTCGTCTTTGTGTGATTAAATAAAAAAAAAAGTAAGCACAGTCATTATTTCCTCATTTTCCTTTCATTCTCAATGGGCTTGGCTGTCAGGAGCTTAGGTGAGGGGAGAAAGTGAAGAAGAAGGAGAAGATATGAGATAGAAGGAAAAGGGATGAGAGAGAAGGTGTAATTTCAGACAGCAATAAAGGCTTGTCCTGTAGTTTTTAATATTTTGTCACATGTGTTCAATAGTAGGTCTATATCTGAGCTTGATAGTGCATGGCCTTTGTATTAAACCTATTAAACCGCACCAATGAAATTTCATAATCTATTGCTAATCCCAATTGCACTCTTCGTCTTGTTAAAACATTGGACCTGAATCTGTTGATTTTAAATTTCATTTTTATCTCAGAGCATTTTAGACATTTTTTTTGGATTTTACTATAAAAAAACTATGATTTATGCTTATGTACTTTCTTACTGACACTGACAATACTTTGCTTCTCCTTTTATTAATCAGCTCATATTTGACTTTCGATTCTTGGCCCTTTTGGCTGTTGGCGGTTCACTCGCAGGTTCTTTGTTGTGCTTTCTAAATGTAAGTATCTACCCATAATGCTAAATTTGATTTCCATAATTTTATTAAAACTACAATATAGGGATACGTTTCCACTGTATTTCCATCTTGGTGTGTGAAATTTATTTGGTAAACTGTCAGCAAGCTAACAAACACTTGCTAAGAAAGTTGAACCACTCTTTTGCCGTTGTATTTTGGTTCTCATAATAAATTCTTTCTCATTCTACTGGTATCTATTATGTCTCTGTTAATTTTTGACTTGTACTTTGATAACCTTCTCTTTTTACTATAGTAAAAAAAGGTTGAAATTTCACCACTTAATTCAGGTTCAGATTTTATGAAAATTTTTATCTTATTTTCCTACAATAACTGCTGTGATTATCATGCTGTGTCCTAAAATACTCTATTTTGTGAAATGAACAATTGAATTGGAACATTCAACTTTTCATATTCAATAGAGAGTTTAGCGGTGTTTTTAACTTGGGAGAATTCAGTGTATCATCCCCTCTCTAGTTCTTTATCTTTTATTCAACAATTTTATTCTTCTTCATTTTAATACTTAGCTTCCTTAATTTAACAGTTGATATTAGGTTGACAACATTCAAACAATGCATGTCAAACCAAAAAGAAAAAAAAGGTGTAAACTTTAATAGTTGAATTTTATCAGTGTTAGGGTGTTTTCTTGAAGTGATGTGCCACACCACAATCTTACCTAATTGTGGTGAGACGTAGACAATGATTGGCTAAGACTTCAATCTAAACTGATTTTGGTGAGAAGTAAGCAATTTTTTACCATTGTCTAAGGCTTCGTTTGGGATGATTTTTTTGTTGCTTCTTAAAACAATTTTTTAGATTTGTCTCATGAAATTTGAAAACTTTGAATGGGACGATAAGAGAATTGGTGGACATTATGATGAAAAAGAGGAATGCATATTGTTATATAAAGAAACTAAATAGAAAGCAGAAAAGTTCAGGGATATTGGGGAAGATTATATGTTTTTCTATATTGAAAGGTTAACAATAAGAATATGGTTGGACTAGTAGGAGATAAATAAGTTGAAGTACAAAATTATAGAGGTTAGTAGGGTTTGTGATATCATGATTGCTTTCAAAATAATGTTGTGTTATTTGGTTAGATTATTTTGTGATGGAAACTTTTGAATAACTTTTTGTACTTTTCAGATAATGATGCTTAACATATATCATAAACTTCCAAGGTATTTTTAAATGTTCTAATCTGACAGTCCTTTTTCTTCATTAGGGATGTGTTTACATTGTTGATGCATACAAGGTTTATTGGACAAGTTGTCTTAAAGGAGTTCATACTGGGCAAATGGTCCTTCGATTGGTTGAGGCTATTGGTGAGGCTTATACTTTTCAGATTTTTTGTTGTGTTATATATTATTGTTCGTTGCATTTTTGCTCAAGGCGAACACTTGCTTTTATCTTGGCTGTTATCCACCTTTGTCAAGACCTGGCCCAAGAGCTCGGAGTATAGATGTGGGACTATTCTGTCGAACTGATTTTAAAATTAACTGATTTTAAAATTTCGTTTACTAAAATCAATGTTCATACATTTTCTTATAATAATAATTTCCAACATATTGAAAGAGCAACTAAATCATCAAAATTCATTCTATTATAGAATAAAGATCTTATTCTGAATTATTAATTTAAAGAAATAGTGATTTACTAATATAACATAGTGGATCAATTATATTTCTAAATCATAGTAATTCGAAGGAAAAATAAACAATATACATGCTAGTCATTTTTTTAAACTTAATATATCTTATACATTTCTATATGCTTATTGATTCGTCTTTAGGAGCATTGTCTAACCCAAATCACCCCTGGTCGATACTTGCCTCCTTGGCATAATGGGACATAGAATGGGCCCATTAATATCTTGAAATGGAAGGCTCCAACTTGCCCCTTGGTTGATATGTACCCCGTCGGTATAGTGGGGCATAGGTCTTATTTGTACTATTATTTGAGGTGAAAGGTAAAACCAACATCACATATATATTAGTGTTCTCTGCTAGTGTCATAAAAGGATGAATTCCATATATCAATATGCACATGCCAACACTTTAATATACATAATTTCATTTTGCAGCCTTTTAATATATAATATATTTTTATGAGGAAAGATACATAATAAAAAAATCTTGGGATAGCATGAAAACATATATTTCATTCCTGACAATATGACAGATCAAATAATAAAAAAGAAAATTCATTGGACATCATATGTGAAGTGATTTTGTCATAATACAGATTAACAAACAAGGAAAGTGAACTATAAGCATGTTTATCAAATACAATAGTCTTCGAAGAAGAAAGGCATTACTCTAACTTAGAAATGTAACTACCCACTTGAGATGTGCAAATGCTATTCTTCAATATCCTCATCTTCAATTATTTACTCCTAATATCCTATAAATCAAACCCAATCAAAGAATAAAATACCTACACAATATAGTCACTTGAAATATTATTTTTTCCCTTAAATTTGATTTCTATTTAGTTAAGCAAACTTCTAGTTGTTTTTACAACAAAAATCATTTACACTGATTCTCTGCTATTATAGGTCATTATATTGACTATAATTATAATTTATATCTTATAAAAATAAATTGCTTGTAATTTCTTAAATTACATATGCTTATATCTATTTCATTAATACTGCCAAGAAGGTTTTTAATGATCTTTATTCAAACCTTAATATAAAGCATATCTTTTATACGTATTAAGAAATCCATGCTTTATACTTAATTCTCTTTCAGAGAATGTGTACATTAAGTTATAACATAGAGATTCTTAGTTTAAAATTGCCTTTTTTCTAGTTTAAAGAAAGATAACGTATAACCTATAGTCTTTGTAATTATTAAGAAATAATTTAATTATTTATATGAAACTTTATGAAACAATTTCACTATTCTGTTTTTTTCTAAAGCAATCCTATATATATATATATATATATATATATATATATATATATATATATTATCTAACTTACCCATATAAAAAACCATAGGAAAGTTTCTTCCCCATCATTATCATCTTTTCTTTTAAAGAAGGGGAAATGCATTACATAGTATTAAGGTTTAATTTGTTTATATCAAGGACAAAAAAAGAGAAATTAATGTGCTAGCTTGCTCGCCTTTTTCTTGACCAAATGGTGGCTTTTGCTTGACATCATGGATCCAAGTCATACATCTTTGCTTGCCTGACTTCCTTATCTCTCTCTCTCTCTCACTCAACCATTCACCTCTCTCCCTCTTAGCTTTCCTCTCACCCATACTCTGTCTTCATTTCACTCTCTCGATCTCTATCTTCGTTTCATGCATTGCATCTCTCTCTCTCTCTATCTATCTATCTCTTTCTATCTTTTGCTCGCTCTTGATCTCTTTTTCACTGTCTCGCTCGGTCATCCCCTTCCCCTCACTCATTTGACTCGGAAAGGGTTAATTGATCCCCTTGTGTTGATTTACTTGAATCGATTAGTCATTTCTCCCCTAAATAAAAAAAATGTGTATTTTTAAATTTAATTTTATCTCTTTATTAAAATTGTAGCAAAAAATATTTGTATTGAAAAATTAGTCTATTTAAGTAGATCCGAACGAGCTAATCCATTTAAATAAATTTAATCTCGGCAGCTCAATTAAATTCAAAATATATTCAATAATTTTGATAAACTAAAAATTGAATTTTGATATTTCAAATTAGCAAATTAAAAACGGGTCCTTACAATCTCCCCTTCCTGTGAAGTTTTGTTCTCAAAATTTGCATAACTTGATTGAAATGTTGGGGTTTACTACTTTATTTCTCCACAGATGTCTATCTTGCTGGTACGGTTATGCTGATATTTGCAATGGGCTTGTATGGACTATTCATCAGCAATTCACCACTCGGAGCGCCTCCTGCTGTGGACCGTGCTCTTAAAGGGTCTTCCTTGTTTGGCATGTTCACATTGAAGGTAAAAGGGTGTCTCTAATAAATTTCTAGTTACGAAGCAATCCATCTGGTTTCTCCTTTCATTTGTTCTATGTAATGTTTTTTGACCCATTTGCTTAAATCATTTTACCAAAATGCTTTTGAGCTCAAATTGTTTGGTATCTCAAACATAGTTGTCTTAAAATTCTGAAGGGTTTTGATTCAAATGCACCTATTTATGATGTATAAGAGATATATTTTTTTTCTGTTTTTGAAAACAATTTTTAGTACAAATTTTTTTTATTCTAAAAATTATTATACTATAAAGCTGTTTTAGAAAGCAATATGAAAGCTGTCCCAAACGAAGCTTAAGTTCAGCATTTGATGGATCTTTGCAACATAAAGAGCTAGTATTTAAGGGGGGAAAATGGTGAGGATATACTCATCAAAATTTTGTCCTGATGAGTTTTAAAATCTTAAGATTTATTTTGGTATGAGCATCACATAAGAGTTGATTTCATATTTATATATATTGCATTCATTTCAAAGCAATTTCAAGGATTTTAAGGTTTCGTTTGGGACGGCTTTCTTACTGTTTCTTAAAACAGTAAGAAAGCCGTCCCAAACGAAAGCCTAAGGCTTCGTTTGGGACGGCTTTCTCACTGCTTCTTAAAGCAGCTTTATAGTACAAAAATTTTAATTTTTTAACTAAAAAGCTGCTTTAAGAAGTAGTAAAAAAGCCGCCCCAAACGAAGCCTAAATCTCATCTGAACCAAAATTTCTTCTTATTTCTGATAAAAAATCAGATTTTGATTCTATCAACTTGCTAAAGAGTTGTGCTGAACCTGTTCATGGGGTTTTTTGTCCAGGAGCGACCAAAGTGGATGAAAATAAGCTCGCTTGATGAACTTAAGACAAAGGTTGGACATGTAATTGTCATGATTCTTCTCGTCAAGATGTTCGAAAGAAGCAAAATGGTGGCAATTACAACAGGAATTGATCTACTTAGTTATTCCGTCTGCATTTTCTTGTCATCTGCATCTCTGTATATTCTTCATCATCTTCATAAGCCAGAGTAGTATAGTTGGCTTATTTTGTATAAATTAAACTTCTTTGTAATCCAGACATGTTTCTGCATCTACTAAGTGTTTCCACTCACTTTTCACAACTAAAGCGGGCTTCGCAGTTCATGAAGATGTTTGTATGAACCGACAATGTGCATCTTATAGTACTAAGTTGCAGTCAATTTTCACAGTTTATTTGATTGCTTGTACTCTTAGAGATTGTACGTGAAATGAGCATACACATGAAAATGTTGGAGTAGCTCCAGTGGAAGATAAGTTTAGAGGGAGTTGTCTTAGATGATTTGGTCACATAAAATGGTAGCCTTTTGATGATCCGGTTAGAAAAGTACAAATATTTGATTTTAGTTATGTTAAGAAAGGTAGAGGTAAACTTAAAAAAATTTGGTTAGAGAATATAAGAAATGACCTTTCCTTTTTATATTTAAATGAGACTTTGACTCTTAATATGATACAATGAAGGAAAAATGATTCATATAGCCGACATCATGTAGTTAGATAAAGACTTGATGTTATTGTTATAGATTGGAAAAATTTTAAGAATAAGTATAATTATAAATTGTATTAACATTTTAAGCATGTTTTAAAAAATTAAAAATAGGCAAAATCATCTGTTTAACATACAACATATGCTAACTAGGATTACTTGAGTCAGTTAGCGGTTAAATTGAGTAGACAAAGAATTTCTAGATATTAATAAGTCGTCCAGATAATGAGCGACTTATAAGTCACCCATTAGATAGACGACTTTGCCTTATTATTAAAAAAAATAATAATAATGAGTAGTGTTTAAAAGGTTTTAAAAAAAATTCTACAAGTGGTGTAAGAATAATATGTAAATCGAATTTTTTCTGACTATAAGATTTGATATTAGATTTAACTATTCAAAGATATTAGATTTAACACTCATTAACTAATTATTATTATTATTTTAAATTAGATTTTAGAATAAAAAGATTGGCACCACAAATGTATGTATTAGTTATATATGCTAAGAATAATGAAAATAATAATTAGTATTGAATAGGGATGATTAGAGTTAATGCCTGTTTCATTATAAATATAAGAAAAATATTTTAAATAGGTTCGAGTGCATTTTACTAGTCAAGTAAAAAAAAGTCATAAATAAAATGGTAATAATTTAAATGACCCATTACATAAGCATAATGAAATACATAAAAAGATGAACTAGCGTCGCCTACGTGGCCTCTATGCAATGCATCAATGCCTGGAGTGTAATGTTGTGGAGGTTGTCGTGGCCTTTGACGTAACATGTGATGTTCCTCCACAACAATTTCTTCCTCAACTATGTCATCTGTATGAAGGGAGCTTGGTACAAAATCTGGGATGAGGTATGTATCCAAATTCGCTGGCACCTGGTTACTGAAGAGGTCCCCTGAGAGCCCTTGATCAGGATAAGAGGAGGGTCCAACATATCCACTGTAATGCTGAGGAGCGTCCTGGATCATAGAAAATGGTGTATCATGCTCACTTCTATCATCAAAGTATCCTTGATCTTGAATATACAACTGCCTGCGTAAATCACGAGAAAGCTCTACCACTGTGTTTATGTCCCTCTATTGTTGTGTACCCAGGAAAAAATCCCTCTGAATTAACAAAAGAAATGTGTTATTATTTCACAAAAAATTTATCTAATGAATTTATAGTATGTTTAATTTGAACCTACCAGAAGGCGCTTAGAGGGAGCTCTAGGATATGTCGTTGTGGGAGGCTCAATAAGTGCTTTTAACATGTATAGTGTTGCCCATGACTTGTACCACTGTATGTAGTGATGAATCGAGTAGTCATTATGCTGGTTAAGGAGGTCCCCTGTAACTATATATCCACGCCTGCTCTCCCATATGGTAATGTGGGCTTGGTGGTACAACATCCAGTCCATGTCTGGTTTCCCACGACCATCTACCTTTTTGAAGCTTGGTTCCATTGGTTGGACGTTAGTAGTGGGGCACAATCCAAATTTTCGTAGTACTCTATCTGGCAAGTGCCACTCAACCATCTTCCAACTAATCATGGGCACTCGTGCAATCCAAATGTCCTCCCCTGATAGACAAATCTGTGCGACCTGAGCATGAATATTAGGCGTGTATGGCTGCTAAATTACCTGAGTATTCAATAATAACTTATATGAATTGAAAATAATAAGTTAATTTTTCATTTCAAAACTTTAGGAAGATATCTGACTATCAAGAAAACCATCGAGCTCATCTCTATAGCTAATGATATTTCTAACTAGCAACTCTCTTAGTCGATCCTCATTCCACCTATTACATTTATATTGTAATTAAATAAGATTTCATGTACGACACTTTAATATTAAACTTCGATTTCATGCGACCAATTATCTTCCTTGGCTTCAAGTCCATCTGCTTTCTAATTGTGTGTAGAATGTAGAAACTTACAAACTGTGAGTTACACCGACGGTGGTCACTTTCGAGAATTGGAGAGATACATGTATATTGATTCTTTATATATGAGATTTTCCATATAATGCCTAAGCATTTACTTTGAGTAGAATGAAGCTGCCATAGGCAAGGATACACCAGGCAATCATGCTTTGCACAAGCAACCGTAAATTTCTTTGTATTCGATGCGATGACAATATATTGAACATTATTTTTAATTGACCAGCCTTGTAATGCAAATTGCATATCAATTTTTTTTGTGAAGCACATTCCTTCAATTAAGTCGTTAGGAATCGAGAATTCATCCTCCATTATCACCGCATCATAAACATCATCAAAGTCAACTTCCTGATCCCATTGTTGTGTAGTCCTACAAGTCTCGGCGTAGTTATTATTTGCCACCATTATATCTTTACTGCCGACTGATCTAGAGCAGTAATCTTGGATGTCATTTCTTATCTCCTCATTATCAACTGCAACTCTATCATTAACCATTGGTAAAAGATCAGCACCATCATTATCAGAGCACTACTCACTAGAGCCACTACTCATAGTTTCATAATCATAATGATTTGAAGGGACTGATTGTGTAGACGGTACTGGAGGTTTCTGCGTCTGTTGGTTCTCTGTATCACTACATTGAAAATATTATTTATCATTTATTAATCAATAATAGAATTTTTTACATAACTATTAGTGATATAAGATATAGGGAACTCACTAATGAAGGGCTTCTTCTACTGCTTCTGCCCTTGAAGGACCAGTGACAACATCAACCCTTTCAACTTGGGTTGAAGTTGCATATCTTTGTGGATTTGGAGGATCAGTATTATCTTCAGTCATATTAATCTCTTCGACATCAACATACATGAGAAATTCTGTTTCAGCCTGACATAATAGAACTTGACAAACATCATTATCTTCAACATGTTAAGTGACAAACTCATTTCCCACAGACACTCGATATACTAAGTTCATAGAAAACTTTGTTGGATCATACTTAAGTGCTCTAAGTATCCTTAACTTAAGCTGCTCTAAGTTTATATTTCTCGGCACATGTAAGGGACGATTCCTACCCCCAGAATAACATGGTGCGAATTTGTCATCCACTTGTAACTCACCTCCATACAGTAGCATGAAGGTTGCATCACATCCACTCATTATTGAACTCGTACGTTTCACTAAAAAAACGAACAAATAACAAAGTCTTAGTATACGTTTGTTTTAATTTATATTAATTCTAAATCCTAAACCTAAGTTATAAATATTATAACTAATATTAACAAGAGAATATCATAATGAAATACTACATCAATTCAATTATGACATAAACATATTTAAATGATTAGTATAATATGAAAAAATTTAATATCCAATAAATTACTTCTAATTATCTCTCTACCAAATAATAACTCCAAACAAAAACTAAAATTTTAAATTTTAAATTACTTCTATTTATCTCTCTACTTAACATAACTTCAATTATTTTGAAACTAACACTTATTAAGAATTTCGTCTCAAAATTCATTCAAATTAACATACATATAACTTCAAAATATAATGAGCATTGCTTAATTAACAAAATATGAAAAAATTCAAAAAAATTTGTATCCAAGCTCCATCTTCTCCATCCCAAAAGAAACCAAAAAACATGTATATTTACCACAAATTATCAATTTAAATATATAAGTCAACCCTGAATCACAAATTTACAAAATATTTTTAACATTCACATTCTAAATGCAGAAATCTATATTTATCCCAAACAAATTTTGAAATTAATTCAAAAAACAAAGAGATTTACATAAAAAATTAGAGAAACAGTCTGCAAAATATAAATTTACTTATCTAAGCAAAATAGACACTAATCAATTTGTATTTGACTTAATTAACATAAAATACTTAAGAAAATACTTACCTTACCTTTAGCCGGCGAAGAATCGAAGCGTCTGCGAAAAATAGCAAAGAGGAAGAGGAATGATCAGGAAAGGGAAAGTTAGAATCTTATCTAAGGCTAAGTCACCCGTTAAACGGACGAATAACGTCAAGTCATCTACTTGCCACATCATCTGTTACATTGTTCTTTGGATTAGACATAAGTTGCATTTCAAATGAGCGACTTTGCCTATATTTAAATTCTTTTAACACCATGCTTAATCATATAGTTAACTCGCTAATTATGCTTACTTTGAAAAATTGCACTATATATTGTATTTGATTGCTTGTACTATAAAATATATTTAAAAAAATGATGAAGTTTTTAAGATTTGACAATTGTTTGAGTACTTGAAAATTATCGTACAACTTAGATTTTATGAATATCTCAGATATAACGATGTTGTTTCCATAATATACAAATTTGTGAAGGGATTTTCACAGATTTCGACGCCTCTGACGAGACTGACGCAGAAGTCAGTACCTTTTGTTTGGACACCGGAGTGTGAAGCTGGTTTTTAGAGATTGAAGGACTGTTTGACTTCAGCTCCAGTGTTAGCACTTCCGTCAGGTATGGAAGGATTTCAGGTGTTCAGTGATGCTTCACTGAAAGGTTTGGGATGTGTTTTGATGCAGCATGATCAGGTAATTGCTTACGCTTCGAGACAGTTGAAACCACATGAGAATAATTACCCGACGCATGATTTGGAGTTAGCTGCTGTTGTGTTTGCTTTGAAGATTTGGCGTCATTACCTGTATGGCGTCAGATGTGAGATTTTCATTGATCATAAGAGCTTAAAGTACATTTTCACTCAGAAGGATCTGAATCTGAGACAGAGAAGATGGCTCGAGTTGATCAAGGACTATGATTTGACCATTCCGTATCAGCCTGGGAAGGCTAATGTGGTAGCAGACGCTCTGAGCAGGAAGTCCTCTGGATTATCAAGTTTGCAGCTCACTTTTGACGATTTCCTGATTCGAGACATGGAGCGATTACAGTTGGAGGTGATTTCCTCCAGTGGTTTGGATTTGGCTCAGATGAGCATTCAGTCTTCTTTGGAAGCAAGGATTCAAGAAGTCAAGAAGTCAGATTCTGACTATTCGAAGTTGATTGCTCATATTGGATTTGGTAAGACTCCTGAACTTCAAATTTCTGATTCTGGTGCTATTTTCTGCAAGAACAGGTTATTGATACCTGTGTTTAGAGATTTGAGGTAGGAGATTCTGTACGAATCTTATCATTCAGGCTATACTATTCATCCAGGCAGTGGTAAGATGTATGCTGACATGAATCTTTTATTCTGGTGGCCTGGGATGAAGAAGGATGTGACAGAGTTTGTGTCGAGATGCGAGGCCTGCAGTTGGTGAAGGCAGAGTATCAGCGACCAGGTGGACTGTTGCAGTCGTTGCCTATCCCTGAGTGGAAGTGGGAGGAGGTAACGATGGACTTTGCGATGGGTTTTCCTCGATCTAGACAAGGACACGACGCCATTTGGGTGGTTGTAGATCGACTGACGAAGTCCGCCCATTTTCTTCCGATCAGACAGACCGATCCGGTGGATCGCTTGGCACAGGTTTATGTGAAGGAAATTATTAGATAGTACGGTGTGCCTAAAGTGATCGTATCTGATCGAGACAGACGATTTACTTCCAGACTTTGGAAGGGTGAGCAAGTTCAGTTCAAGGTCTAACATACCTCACGACCTTTTGAAATCCTAGAAAGGATTGGAAAATCTGCTTACCGACTGTTGCTTTATGAATCGATGCCTGACGTGCATAACGTGTTTCACGTATCCACTTTGAGGAAGTGGGTATCTGACTCTGGGAAGAAGCTGTCAGCTGACGAGGTTGAGATTCAGGAGAATCTGACGTATAAGGAAGAGCCAGAGTTGATTTTGGCGTACGACGTCCGCTACGAAGTAAATAGATTCCGATGGTTAAAGTCCAGTGGAAGCACCGTACTGCACAGAAAGCCACTTGGGAGAAGGAGTCTAACATGAGACAGTCATACCCGTACATGTTCTGACGTCGTTTGGATTGAACAATGTTAAGGATGACATTTTTTCAAAGTTGGGGAGATTGTGAAGTTCTGTTTCTGCTCCAGGATCGTCCAGGACGATCTAGGATCGTCCTGGGACGATCAGTTGAAGGTTTGCTCCAGAATTTTCCCAGATTGCTCCAGGTGATTTTCCTCCCAGGACCGGCCGGGCCGATAGGGGACATCGTCCCAGGCCGATCAGTTCAGTGCAAAAGTCAGAGAGCATCGTCCAAGAAAAAATTATTTTCGTCCTGAATAATCGTCACAGGACGATTATTTTTGGTCTGATCGTCCAGGACGATCGAGGCATCGTCCCAGGACGATCAGTGGATGGCAAAAGACAGAGAGCAGGACTTTTTCAGAATTAATTATCGTCCTGAGGATCGTCCAGGGAATCGGCCAGGATGATGTGTTTTTGGTCTGATCGTTCAGGACGATCGAGGTGATTGGCCGGGCCGATCTGAGCATTACTTAAGGAAATCAGCTCATTTCAATTAGAGAGAAAAATAAAAATAAAAATCCGATTTCAGATCCGAGGAAAGAGAAAAAGAAAAGAAAAGGAAAAGTTGATTTTGGGAAGACGCGGGTCCGTTTTCGTTCGACGAGACTGTTTAAGATATTGTTGTACGCAAGGTAAGGCACAATCCGCCTTTCTCAATTTTCAGAACCGTCGTGTTTGGTGGTATTATCTGTCCGGAATTGATTTTTGTTAGTGATTTTTGTCCGTATTTCCCGTCTGGTTCAGTTTTTACCGCGTAATTTTCCGTATGTTGTTGACGTGCCGAGTGTGCACATTTTGGTTATTTTCTGGAGATTTTTGTCCGGGTATTTTGAATTCGGCGGTGTTTTATTTCGACTGTATTTTTCTACGATGTCTAAAAATGTTGTGGAAGTTAGGGTTCAGCCCACTTCGATCTATTTTGTACTCCAGGCCTTGTTTGAGAAGTTTCCCGAATCGATGTAAATTACATTCTACCTATCTCAATTTTTTAAAATGCACAAATTTGGGGATTTTCCTGATTAAATTTATAATTTGTAATGTTTAAACATAGATAACGTCATATCTTCTAAATTTTCATTGTGTAACTTTTTGTATGTTATAGATATGAGTATTTTGGGCGTTTTAGTATTTTCTTTAAAAAATTTCACTGGATAGACAAAAATATGCGCTATTTTTAGCAAATTAGAAAATGATTATGACCTCATAAAATAATGTAGAACATTTAAAGCTTCAAAATAATGTTCTGAACAATCCTAAGTAATTTGATAAAATTTTTAAATTTATGAAATTATACCAAATTATTGAATTTGTTGATTACTGGTAGAGCTTTCTACGCACTTCTGCATATAATTATTTCTATTTATTTTATTTAAAATGCAATTATATATGTGCTTATCTACTTGAAATATAAGATTCTAAAGAGTTCTGATGTTGGAGGATGTTTTGTTGTAGTAAATGCGCTGGGAGCTATAAAGGCCTGAATTTTTGAATATATGTTGTGTTAAGTTTGAGAGTCATAAGAGCGGCCCCTCATGTTAGCACATATAGTCATACTGGTATGAATTCTAGTATCTATTTTTGTTGGGAAATGTAAGGGTCCGAGAGAAATTTATAAAGTGTTTATTTATATTTTGTGCAAAGCTTATTTAATTTTTCTTATATGTTAGCACTATCCTATTCAATTTAATAGATAGCGAATAACATATGGAGTCCAATTCTATTGTTATAGTTTCTAAAAATATGTCCTAAGCCTCCATAACTTATGTGCCAATATCTATACCCGGTGCGGGTGGGATCCGTCTCGGGTCAGGTCATGACATAAGGGTCCGAGAGAAATCTATAAAGTGTTTATTTATATTTTGTGCAAAGCTTATTTAATTTTTCTTATATGTTAGCACTATCCTATTCAATTTAATAGATAGTGAATAACATATGGAGTCCAATTCTATTGTTATAGTTTCTTAAAATATGTCCTAAGCCTCCATAACTTATGTGCCAATATCTATACATGTATAAGATTTATAATGTGTAGTTTTCAACAGCTAGATAAATCATAAGATGCATTTTTATTAGAATCTTTCAAATATTTCAAATATTCAATCTTGCATTCAAAAATAAATTTTCTTTATGAATTCTATCATATAAAGATGCCTTAGTAGATAAATTCTCATTTTTCTTTTTACAACATTACAATTTATTTTATAACTCAATGTACAATCAATCATGTTTTTCATGCTCTTTCTTTAAAGAATCATACTTATTATAGAAAATTAATTGAAATAACATTCTTCTTAAGTAAAATATCATAAAATTCATTGTAAGACAATTCCTTTACCTTATCTGATTGGTCATTAATGACCATGAGATGTAGATTTACTTCTTCTTATCATATGATGCTATTGGTGTCTCTTCACTTTTTGAGACTTCCCAAGTGATTCTCAATGCCTTTTTGCCCTTCTTGAATGCAACTTATTTTTCCTTTCATTTTAATTTATAGGGCATTTTGATCTAAGAAGGATGAGCTTATTGCACTTGAAACATATATGTATGTCTTTCTTTTAACCTATATTATGACCAATCTTTAATTTATTTTAAAATTTCTTAGTAGGTTTCTTACTCTTACTTACATCATTACAAATTATCAAATAAGTTAAGCCATTTCATTATCTTTACTCTCTAAATGTGGTGAACGGCTATTGCTTAAATCATGAAATTTGATTTGATTGCTACATTATTTAATTTCTTCTTTATATTTTCCTTTCTTTATCATTCAAACAACTTTCTGCTTGTTTGACACAAAGAAGCCATGAAAGTGACCAATAATATAAGAATATAAAACTGTTGCTTCAGAAATAGCATAACTATTACATTTAGATCCCATTATTGAAACAAAATAATGGAGGATTTTATTTACCTATTATCGGCTAGTGTATAACTTGAGAGGCTAGCTGAGATCATTGAAAATCTTTGTAAAATGTCCAAACATCTCCGTAATAATTTATTTAAACTTCATTCTAAAGAGCTTGCATTCCTATATTAAAAGAATTTGCATTCCTACATTAAGATATTAGTTCTCTTTTCTTTTAACTCATCATTGCCTTTATAGGTGATGACTAGTTTATCTTATATCTTATTCCTATTATCATATTATAAACTTTCATATATTCATCATATTTTAAAGTTTAGTGCAAAACTTTAATCACTTACCATTATATAATCTGAAATCTAATTACATTAGGGTTTATTCTTCAATGAGTTTTGGAATTTTCTTGCCACCAGCAGCAATCTTGGGACTCATATAATCTTTATAATAAGGTTCCAAATAAGCATGTTCTAAGATTGAAAGTTCACCATTCTACTCTTTTCAAAATCAAAAGGAATGCCATTAAATAAAAGAGGTCTTGTTGCAGAGTGTCATTTTTTATTGGGTAGGGGTCAGGTGTGTTGAATTGAGTTTTTAATTATTTTTTTTTTCTTCCAAGGTACAAAGTGAATAACTAGAAATCAAGGCACTACAATAAGTTAAAAATATAAAGATAACATAATATGAATAAGTAATAATTTTTAATGTGATTCAATCATAGCCTATGTTCATATTTAGGTGTCCTCAACACCTATGATTTCCTGCACAACCTACATTAAACAAAAAACCATTACTCCTTCACAGGTGAAGAAGCTTTTACACCAAAACACCACTTCGAGAAAACCTTCCTTCTTTAAATGTTGTTATCCAGAACACTTAACCAAATATAATTGAATAATTAATGAAAAATAAAATCACAAAGACAAACTAATTATTATATGAGATATTCCATTATTGTGATAAAGTCGAGTGCATAAAACACCAAAACATTAAATATCAACATGATATCAAGCAAACATTGTGTTTCTTTCAATTGGATCTAGAAATCTCACGTAAATTTTTTCGTAAGAAACGGCTTGGTGGCTGAAATTTATTATGGACTTAAGAGTTTGTCTGTCAGCATTAAGTTTAGACCTAAGATATATGATGTTATTTATAATAAAGACTTATAATTTTAAGAAATCAAATAGAAAATATTAAAACCAATATATTCTTGTTTCTATAGACAACCAATGTTCAAAATTCACTTGAAATATGCCCCTAATTTGGTCCTAAATGACTAATATCAATTATTAAAAGTTCCAAGATATTAACATTCACAGAGGCTCATAAACCTTTATGATTATTAGCTGAATAGCTTACAAATATTAATAAAATTTACTGGAGGCCAAGCTTAGTTTATTTTTCATGGGATTGTGTGCTTAGTATCTTTATGGAGCATTGTAATACTTTACAAAGGCTAACAAAATCTTTATGGAGGTTTATAAATTCTAAAATTTCTATTTAATTTTCTTAAATAGGATTAGAGATTTTATTATTAAACTTATTATTCAATTTATTTCTAGTGAGGTTATAAGAAATCCTTAAAAAATATTTTAGCTCAAGAACTAAAGTATTTAATAGTGTTATTAATATGAAAACATAATTTAGTTTTAATTGGTACTTTAAACCTCACTTGCTTGTTCACCTTAAATGCCTTCAATATTTTTTGCATATATGTTATATCATTTAGTTAAAAATCTATTATGATGATCCAACAAGTGAACCATATTTTAGTTGCATAATCAAGTGCTAGAGTTGAGCTTAGGTTTAAGTTACCAAACCAAATAATACCAAGATATGGTCCATGTTGATTTCTTTGGGAGTGATTGTAGTCCAACAAATCATTACAGTTTGATAAATTCTCATATGCATCATCAAACATCAAAAAATTTGCCATTCTAAAAATAATCTAATAATTCATTATTTTCCATTGAAGATATAGGAAGTCAGTGTTGCTCTTGCAACTTACTACAAGTTAATAAGAAGTAGAATCTTTGTCCACTAACATTTTATCATTTTCTCTTATGAAACAAAATCTATGGGGAAGTTGGGAGAGCTAATTCTCAATAAAAAAGGGCGATATTACCTGTACACAGTGTGTATTAAAAATACAGTGTACAAGGTTGTACACAGGCTATGCATATATGTCATGGCCTATTTTGATTGGAGTTTGGATGCAAGTTGTGGCCAGACATTGAAGGACACCCATATATATATATATATATATATTCAATTATTAGTACCTGGACCATTAATTATCTATCATCTCCAATAAGCCTCAAAGAATCATCCCAATTTTCTTATAAACTCTTTTATGACTCAATGAGGATTTAACACTTGTCTATGAATACATCTCATTTATTTAACAATGTAGTAATAAAAAACTTCCTAACACTTCCCAAAGCTCCACAATACTATGTTCAATCCCTTATTAATTCAACATAAAAATATATATATGCATCAATATATATTCTTAGTATTGCTTATTCCCTAAATTATGCACACATGATAAATATCCATAACATTCATATAATATTTCTATAATCTCTAGTACTATTTATTTTGAATAGATATATAAGCAATCCCTTTGACAATAACTTCTTCTAATCTCAACTTTTGCTCTAGCCATATGGTTCCTCGCTAGATCTATTTAAATTATTTTTACCTTCTATATGCTTTTCTACTTCTATAATTTTTTTTTAAGGATAATTAGTAATTTCATCTGAATTATATATTGATAGACTCTTTCATATATATCAAAAGAGAAATGTATGTTATTGTTGCGGGCTAATATATTTGCAGCAGTAGAGTGAGTAAATTTTTCATCCTAGCGATGCACGAATATCCGGCACACAAATATATAGTTGGAGAGAGAGCACAAATACACCACAAATTTTTTCTATGTAAAACCTGGAAAGGGAAAGACCATGGGGCTTGTCCCATATGAGATGATTCCACTAACTTTGACTGAATTACAAATGTTGACCCCATTCCTTTACTTAGCGATGGTGCAATTACAATAGTTTGGAGAGTCTGTCATTCTATATAGATACTCGAGCATTTATAATGATCGCGGTCCGGTGAAAGTCTGGCGGCGGTCGATAGCTAGGTTGTGGTCCGACAATTGAACGGAAGTCCCTTGACAGTTAGATGAAAGTTTGGTGGCGATTAAGATAGAAGTTTGACAATAAACTTGTTGAAATCAAAATTCAGATGATTCCAAGTTTAATTTTGTAACTTGTCAACCCAAATACTCCTCCAAATTCATGCCTGATCGGGACGATGTTTAGTGACTTATCTGTTATGTTGTTTCATGTTAAAATAAATGCTAGATGAATTCAAATAAATAAATAATTTTTAATGTGTCTAATGAAGGATCTCTTTAGAGCGATGCCCTAGCCGCCTCCTTCCTTCCCGCCTCCTTTGCTTCCCTCTATCCCGCCTGGTACCACCGGCCTTTTGCCGGTGGTGCTAGCCGCCTTCTTCTCCACGCTTCCTCTGCTTGCAGCTTGCCTTTCTTCCGTCTAGTACCACCGGCCTTTTGCCGGTGGTCCTCATGGACCTCCAAGACACCACCTTGTTTCCACCCATGGCTCATGCATCCACGTCTGCTGCTCCTTCCTCCTCCCGCGTATTAGATCGTCTTTGGTCTAATATTATCGCTACTTCTGCTCCTTCTGCGCCGCATATACCTGTTTCTCTCATGGAAACTCCGGAAGAAGTTATTCCATTTGACGCTGATTTCACTGGTCCTGCTGCGGCTGAGTGGAACCTTTGCTTGGTGGGATACTCGATCGGTAAGCGTTGAACAAAAAATTTTAACCCTACCAGGGAAAATTTCTCCTCTGTTCCTGTCTGGGTCAGAGTTCATAAGCTCCCGTTAGTTTGTTGTAATTCTAAAGGGATTTCCAAAATAGCCTCTAAAATTGGTATACTGATTGCTGTTGATGCTTTAACAGCAGCTAAAACTAGATTAACCTATGCTAGGATCTGTATCCAAGTATCTACTTCATCTCCCTTTCCTGAAACCGTTGTTGTTGCCATTGAAGGGGATGTTATAAAGTTACAAATTCAGTATGAATGGAAACCGGTGCCCTGTGCTACTTGTGCTTCTTTAACTCATGTTTCCTCCAATTGTCCCTCAGCTCAATCTTCTGAACAGGTTCCTCAGTCTCGGGGACGCAGTAATTCTAGGGGTCAGCGAAAGAACTCTCACTCACGACCCAAGGTGCCGCTCCAAAATTCTGGCAAAGGGGGTCCTTCTGCTACGCCCTCTTCCACCTCTCTTCACAATCAAATTTCTACGGTATCGAATATCAATCTTGTTCCGTCTCAGATGCTTTGGGTTCCTAAAGGTAATACCGCAGACAGTCATATTGGCGTGACTACTGCTCTCCCCGACAATTCTCTCCAGACTGTTATTCCTCCTTCTAAAAATGCAGATTCTATTGATCAACCTTCTTCTAAGGTTCATGTTAGCTCGACTATCCCCAATCTTAACTCCCCTACAGATGAAGGTTTAGGGGACACCGATTTTGGTCAGTCTAGTATTGTGCAACCTCCTATTGTTAATACTAGTAACAAATTCTCTTCTCTTCAGGGATCTGAAGAGTTAATAGTCTCTAATGCAGATAATGATGCTACCTCAATATCGGAACAGACGTCTAATACTAGTGGGGGGAATAAACTTAAGTCCTCAATTCCTAAAAATTTCAAAGGGAAAAGCTCGAAAAAGCCTCCAACCTCTTCAGCTAAGCGTAAATGATCAGTCCTAATATCGGGGCGTGGAATATTAGAGGATTTTCTTCCTCTAATAAAGTGTCTTACTGCAAAATGCTGATCCAATCCTTACGGTTGGATATGATTTGTATTCTAGAGAACAGAATACAACTTCAAAGTCTTTCTGACTTGAATTTCTTCAATACTCATCGGGTGTTTGATATGGAAGCTAGCTGTCATAACTTCCATTGTGCTTCTCCTGGTCGTATATGGCTTAAATGGTCTACTGATAGACTATCCTTTCATCCATCCTTCTTCTCGTCTCAAATGATAGCTGATATGGTTTATTTTGGCTCATCCACTCCTTTTCTCCTATCTGCGATTTATGCTTCTAATAGCCAGGTTGAGAGGAAAGTTCTTTGGGATGAAATTAGATCTATTGCCCCTTCTGAGTGCCTCCCGTGGATCTTAATGGGTGACTTCAACTCTTGTCGTTTCACTTCTGAGAAGTTAGGTGGCAATCCTCTTCTTCAGAGTCATCTCAATGATATTAATAGTGTCATCTTTGATACTAATCTCAAGGATCTGGCTTCTATTGGTCCTTCTTACACTTGGTTTAATCAACGGACTGATTCTCCTATTCACATCAAGCTTGACCGTATGTTGATTAATGAACATTGGGTTTCTTCCTTTCCGGATTCCTTCTACATGATAAAAAGCCCAGACGGTTCTGATCACTGTCCTATTGTCCTTAGTTCTGGTATTAATCATTCTAATAAGCATCGTTTTTTGTATAAGAATTATTGGGGTAAAAATGAGCAGTTCTGGCTTCTACTGCTTAATATTTTTGCGACTAAGGCTGTGGGTAATCCACTTGTGGATTTTTCTAATAAGCTCAAATTATTGAAAGAAGGTATTAAGGGCAAAAGATGGGCTAATGCAAATGTTATGACAGATCACATCAATACTCTCCAAGCTAAGCAACTAGCTTGTCTTAGTCAACTTAATGATCAGAATAATATTTGCTCTTCCTCCTTAGAGCTTAAGAATGTTAATTTACAGTTGGAGGCAGCTTCTTCTATGTGGTTTTCCTGGGTCATACAGAGAGCCAAAACTAAATGGTTAACTCAGGGTGAGGATGACCTCAAGTTTCTTTACTCTAGAATTCGTATGAGAAGGAGCTATAAAAAAACTGCTATAGCTCTTGCTATGGCTAACCAGGGTATATCAGTCTCTGAAGCTATCAAAGAATCTATTTCTTACTTCCAATCTCTGTTTAATGCTCCTCATCAGACGGATTTTGACATCAACTACTTTCCTCCTGGTATTGTTATTGATTCAGATTACACTTTCAATCTTACTGCCCCTTTCTCTGATTCTGAGATTAAGAAAGTTGTATTTAAGGGCTCATCCAATTCCACCCCTGGGCTGGATGGATTCAATTTTGAATTTTATAAATCTACTTGGGTGCTTATTGGTACTTCTGTTTGCAATGCTATCAAAGGGTTCTTTCATAATGCTTACATTCCCCGCACTATCAAAGCTACTGCCATCACCCTTATTCCGAAATCTACTAATGCTGAGTCCATTGGTGATTTCAGGCCCATTGCTCTATGCAACACCTTGTACAAAATTATTGCTAAACTCTTGGCAGAGAGAATGAAGCCTATTATGCCCAAAATTATTAAAGAGAATCAAGCGGGGTTTATTAAAAATAGGATCTCTACGGATAATGTTATTCTTGCTAATGAGATTCTTCAATCTGCAAGGAAACCTCTAATATCAGGCTTATGTGTGTTAAGTATGACATTAGAAAGCCTTTGATAGTGTATCTAGAATTTCCGTTCTTGCTCGGATGAAGCAAAAAGGTTTTCCCATCTCCTTTATTAAGTGGATTGAAGCTTGGTATTCTGGATGTCTGGTTCTCTCTTTGTATGGATGGTTCTTTGGAGGGATTCTTTCAATCTTCCTCCAGGCTAAGGCAGGGTTGCCCCCTTAGCCCTATATCTTTCAATATTGTTATGGATGGTCTTTCTTGTTTGCTGGATTGCAATTTGCTTGAACAATACTTTGAAGGTTTCTCTTTTGGGAACTTTAGATTGACTCATCTATTATATGCAGATGATTTGATTATTTTTGGCAAAGCTGAAGTTGATAACTGCATTAAACTCTCCAAACATTCTTAAGGAATTTTCTAGGGCCATGGTCTTCATGTCAACTTTGGGAAAAGTCTATTATATTACCCTAACTGTATTAATTCTGAGGAATTATGCTCTACTCTTAACATCTCCGCTGCCTCCTCTTTTATGACTTATCTGGGTATACCCTTATCTCCTTTTCATTCCGAAAATTAGCTGTTTTTTCTAAGCTTATGGAGAGTATCATTAAGAAGTTCTGGTTGGAAAGCCAAAGCATTATCTTTTGCTGGCAGACTTCAATTTCTCAGGTATACGATTTGGAATACTATTGCCTACTGGATCCGTGGTAGTATTATACCCAAAACCATTCTAAAACATATTGAAGATTATGTGCTAAATTCCTTTTCTTTGGGGACTTAAATAAGAAAAAATTGCATTTAATCTCTTGGAAAAAGACTCGTAAGCCTAAAGAGTTTGGAGGTATTGGATTGCCTTCTCTTCAATCCTTCCAATTTTGCTTTAACTGTTCTCTCATCTTAAGAATTTACAATGAGAAGAGTCCTCTTAGCAGTTGGCTATTACACCTTCATGTCTCTCCTTGGAAAGACCCTGTTTCAAAAGCCTCTAAGTATTGGAAAAATATTTGTAGGGATGCTAATTTGGCTAAAGCTAAATTTCATTTTAATGTATCTGTTAACTCTAATGCTGCCCTGTTCTGGGATCATTGGGTTAAAGATAGCTGTATCAAAGAAATTGATGTCCTTCAGCCGCTGCTATCTATTTTTCCTGTTAATGAGAGGATTAATGTCATTATGAATGGGTATGCTTGGGTCCTGCCTGAGCACTTGCCGCTGGCTGTTCAGGATTATCTTTCTGGTATCCCTATTTTTTCTGCTGATCGGGAGACAATATATTGGGATGATGTTAAGGCTTGCTGACATAAGAAATTCAGAGATTATTTCCATATTCATGATGTTAATGTTAATTGGTGGGAATTTGTTTGGCATAAGCATTACATTCTTAGATACTCATCTTATAGCTGGATGGCTTTATCTGGGGGTTTAAAGACTACGAATTCTTTATTAGCCAGAAATATATCTGTGGATCCTATTTGTGCTCTTTGCCACTCTCATGCAGAATCTATCAACCATCTTTTCTTTGAATGCGACTACTCTTTTACTATTCTCTCAAAGCTTATATCCAATCTTGGTTTTTTATTGCTCAGGCCTAGTGTGCTGCAAATTTTTGAATATACCAAAGAAACTCGTGACAAGAATAAAGATTTTTACTATCTTCTTATTTGCTCTTCAATTTACTATATTTGGAGAGAAAGGAATGATAGAAATTTTGGGGATTCCGCTCTTTCTTCCACTTCTTTATCACTGAAAATTAAGTCTGCAGTTTTCTCTAGAATTTTGAAATGGAAAAATAGAGATATGCTGATGAAGTTACTGTAAGGCTTCTTGAGAATTGTATGGTGCTGTGTCTGGTGGTTCTGGCACGCTTCTTTTTTGCTGGATGTGTTTTTGGGTTGGCAATCCGGGTGCTGTTCTGTTTTTACCTACCGATGTTTGTTTTGGCTATTTGCTGATCTGCTGCCGGTATTGGTTTGTGGGGTTTTTCGTGAAAATGGGCAATGATGACTGGATTGCCATTTTCCCCTTTGGATGGCAGGAATCTTATTTTTGCAACCAGGTTGAGAGAGCGGCAATTCCTGAGCCCGCGGCTTCTTTGATCTCCTCTACCTTTGGTTATTTTCTCATGTATTTCATTCTGTTTTTGATTAATTTGCCTTATAGGTTTGTTCTGGGGATTTTGTTTTATTACCTCATTTTTGGATCTTGTAAGTTTTGACAAGATCGTTTTTACTGCTTTTTCTTTCTTCATTACATGTAACAAGTTTATATTAATGAAAGGGCTTTGGCCATAATTTTACCCAAAAAAAAAAATGAAGGATCTCTTTCTTACTAATATTAGAGATGCTAGGAATTTTTAGCCCACTAGAGCGGGCTTTATTAGCCCATTCATTTTGTTCTGGTCCTCACAGCCCCATGCAACAGGTACAAAGCGCTACCCCTGGACTGGTCAATATAAAAAATAATTTGTGCGGAGAATTTCCTTATAAGAACATTTTTGAGAAACTACCAAAAAGAAATTTGTCCTAATAAAAGGCCCATGTGGACGCTGACGTCCTTAGCCGGATACCGTTTTGCCCCCATCTTTCTCTCTCTACAACTTACACTGTTACACACCAACCATGTCTTTCTCTCTCTACAAGGTACATATACCCCCACCACCTCTTACTCTCTCTACCACTGTTTTTCAGAAGAAAAAAGACTCTGAAACAAGAACCAAAAGAAAGTAAACACTTAGCATTAGCCTGCAGTCCCTGCTCCAAATTCAATCGTCTCTTTAGTGGTAGCAGAACAAATGCACTATACATTGAATACAAATCTTTAGATTGACCAAATGCAATATCTAAGGAAGTCCAAATACCAAAACAGAGTTCCAGAATCCCAGCAAGGCAATAAATTAGTTCTATACTACTCCCTTCAATAACAAGCTTCTTCTCCAAGCTCTGGAAGGTACAAGAAGAAGAGCTAGCTACCAAAGCTGAGAAGCCATGGTTGGGCTAAGAGAGATGGGACTTATGAAGAAGGAGAGAATCTGCTGTTTCTTCTTGCTTATAGTTTTGCTTCAGTTGGAATGTGGAAGAGCTCATGTTGATTTGTTTGATAGGCTTCGAAGATTGAGAGGAGGAGTTGGAGTGAGTTTGCATTCTTCTCAATCAAATGTTGGTGTTGGAGGAGAAGGGCGTGAAGGAGGAGAAAGGTACGATGATGAGAAGAGGACTGTGTATACTGGACCTAATCCTTTGCACAACAGATAGCTTTTTTTCTTTCTCCTGTTGGTTTGGATCTTCTCAAATTTTGGTTTCTTCTTTTTCTCTTCTGTTTCTTCTTGATATTGTAATCTGAAGTAAGACTAATGAAGCAATTTGGTGGACATCACTGCATTTTTGTAAGTAGACAAATTTGGATTGTTGTTCTTTTCTCAAGATTTGTGCTTTGTTTTTTTCCATAAATTATTTGATAGATTTTAGAATCATAAATGTGTTGTTTTAATCTGAATTTTGATTGAGATTCAATAGTTTCTGCTTATCTTTCAGGATTTCAGATTCAATAAAAAGTTTGTTTGGAAGAACTTTTTTACTTTTTAAAAAGCTGTTTTAGATATCATTCACATAGTGAATAATTTGACGCTAGAATTTTAGGACAGAGTTAATTTCCTTGCTTCTGTTTCCAGATGATCATGTATTTGTCCGACAAAAGTTTTAAATTTTCTTCGGATGGGCGAATTTTTATAAAGTATAATATTTGTACTGTAGATGCAGGTGAAGCAATAATTTCTGTTTTGAGTGCAGTAGATATGATAATGAACAGCATAAACATGTAAAAAATAGGCAACCAAATACCACAAGATCAGAATTTTGATGCGAGCTCCAAAGAGAGGCCATGGGACCAAGTCCAGGCAAATACTGTCACTACATTCTCCTAGCCAAGCTGGGGATCACAGGTAATATGAAAATATCAACAGTAGGCTTATCAAAGAACAACAATTTAAAGCTGAAGCAGACCAAAATCTATATCTGTATATCTATTCCATCTCTGTCTGTATGAATTTTCTCAAGAAAATGTTATCAGAATCCAAATGATATCGAACGGCAATATACTTGGAGCCTCTGTAATTGACAAAGCTATACTTTTGTTGTGACTTCTCACTATGAAATAGCTTATCCTACGGAAGAGACTAAGGTTTTGTTTGGGATGACTTTTTTATTGCTTCTTAAAGCATCTTTTTAGTATAAAAATTAAATTTTTTTACTAAAAATATACTTTAAGAAGCCGCAAGAAAGCCGCCTGATAGTTTTATTTTTTATTTTTTTTAATACAATGATTTCCAATTTTGTACTAAAAATTTGTTTTAAGAAATAATAAGAATGTCATCCATAACGAAACCTAAGAAGTCGGAAGTAAATCTCTTATAGTCAACATCTCCAGCCAATTTTGCATCAAGTAACAACACAACAATTTTTATTAGTACAAAAATATAAAATTAGCCTATCTCCATGTTAGACTTGCAACCAAATCAAATATAACTCTAATACAAAATATTTTTATGATATTCCAGAAGATCCTCTCAACATATTTTATTGTATACCTAATAAAAAAATATTTTTTATTTTTACACTCAAATCCTTACTATTTAAAAAACTAACTCCTTCCAAACTTCTATTTTCAAATTATCCTCTATTTTTTTTTAAATCCATAATAAAATTTCAATTCATATTTTTCACTTTTGTCAAATAAAAATGATTTAATCACTGCTTATATAAATACATAGATTTTATAGTTCAAAATATATTATATTTGTTTTATAAATAGATAAATTTTAGATATTATTAATCTAATTCCCTCAATCTTAAAATTAATATGTTTTCAACAGTACTATTATAATCTAGAGAATATAATCCATTCAAGTGGATGGCTCTCATTTTGGAGAGATTATTCTGTACAGACATCGAATGTAGTTCACCGTTCGGAGATTAACCAGAATGCACATGTCAATGGTATCAAGCTCAGTACGATGCCAAGTATCGAGCAAAGGGTGACGTGGTGCATTTTGGTTGGTCTCTATACGGTTGCGTTCGGCGTTCGCAAAATAATTTCACCTCATTTTGGACTTCATGTGTGTTTCAATGTAATATTTTATTAATAAAGCTCGATGTGGCTCTCAAAAGTTTCAAAAAAAAAAAAAAAGGGTATAGTTTAATAGTGTGTCAGGCAAGCATTCTTTCTACCACCAACTCCCGAACCAAATATATGTTAAAAGCTACATATCTGCAGCACCTTTATAAGCAGGCTATTAGGAAGCTACAGAACCACATTCTTGCTGCCTTGATTCAGCAACCAAGAAGCATACCCTTTCATACTGGTCTTCATGGATTGCTCAAAAAGTTTTCTTTTTTGAATTCTTGAAGAAGAAAGTAATTTCAATTCAAATTGTAACAATGGGGAAGATGGATCTTCTTAAATGCAGAGGACAGTTTCGGTTCTGTGAAAAGCAGTGATGGAGATATTTTTTTAAGGGTCAATCAATAAAAAAGGTTGGAAATTTCATCAATAAGAGTTCTCTTACTATGGAAGTGGCACTGCAGCCTATGCATGCAAGCGTATTGAATGCCTGGCCTTGGAGCCGACAGCACCCATTATTATGAACTTAAGAGGCCTAAAGCCTTTGCTAGCTGCTAGCTTCTTATTTATTGCAAGACTATCAAATATGTTTTTCTCACTCTAACAATAAATAGCGAGGTATCAGAATGTTAGTAAATCCTACGAGCGGATCCGAGCATAAATAGCCCTTCAGTCTTGTAACCGTGAACTGTTCATAGTCACAAAATTGAACAGTTTCTTTTGTTTGGACTATGCCGTAATAATCTCTCGTAAACCTATTAACATATTAATAAAACTGTCTTTTCATATGAATTGTCTGTTATTTATTATATTTTATTTAAAAAATTTCATATGAGCTTGAGCATTAGAAAGCTATTTATTAACTGTTAGAGAGGATTAGTGCAGAAACTCTCAGTCCACAGAAATCATATATTTACCTGCAAAATATATACCAAGTAACTGATGGAAGTGAAGAGATGATGATTAGTTTCATACTGTTAATCTGTCTCCTTCACTCTTCTTTTTTGGCCCCCTTGGATCTCCATCTCTATGAGGAACTAGCTAAGCTACTGTAGGTTTTGTCTCTATCTCTTTCTCTCTCTGAGGACTAGCAGGCTAGCTGAAGTGAAACATGTCTTTTACTTGGTGGAAGGAGGAGGCTTCGTCATACTGGAGAAAAGGAAAAAATTGAACCTTCCAAAGTTGGAATGTTGAGATGTTGTGGTCAATGCCTTAATATTGGCAAGAAACAGGGCTCAGTTGAGTTTCTCTCCCTAATCCAGTTATTCTAAAGTCTAGATACGTCAAGCGATAAGATCTTCCAATATAATTTTTTTTCTAAGTATTTTTTTTCTTTTTTCTTGTTGTTTAAGGTTAGAGTTGCACTCCTGTCGTTATGAGTAAGGGCATCTCTCCAACCGAACGGCAAACACTTGTTTTGACCTGTTCTTGCTTTGCTCCAACCGATCGTCATTTTTGACGCCATTTGATTGCGGATGAAAGTGCGACGCCAATTTGGCGTCGCACTGTTTATCTGCGCCATTTTTTTCTCTCTACGAACAGGTTTGGAAAGAAAGGCGCGAAAAGAACCGACTGTTTTAGCGGCAAAATGGCGTTGGATTGGAGATGAAACACGTCATTTTTTGATTTCCCTGACTTTTGGAGTGAAAAATGACATTTTCGTTGAGATGCCCTAAGGTGTTTTTTTTAACCCAACGTTTCTGGTCTAATAGTACTTCTCAAGTTGTGTCAATTTACGAAAAAGAGCACTAAAATCTCAAATTTAATAAAATAATATTATAACTATTTTGATAAATATCTTATTTTAGAGCATGCGTGCATACGATACATGTTCTCTTCTCTTCCACTCATTTAAAATAATACATTTGAAACTCTGTAAATATGGGATGAGCATAACACAACTTAAAAGAGTATGTCCATGCTTTTAAATTACAATGAATACAAAGTATTTTGAACCATTATGTATGCTTGCTATAAAAATATAAAATATAAAGTAACTTCATTTTTCTCCTTCTTCACCTTAAGCGACTCTGCATAGGAATCGATGTTCATCGATTCAGCTAAGTTCGAGATATTACAGTGAGTAACTCCCAAAATGTGTAATCTTAATCTCTAGCAAATCTGTGTTATTCCCTTCACTCATCTAGGCTCACATATTAGGATAAATATTAGTTTCCTCATTCTCATATACTTTTGGAGAGCGGCCTATGAAAGAGTATGAAAAAAAGAATTAAGAAATTTTTATTATCTTTTAAACTGATATGAAAGAAAGAAGTGATATGTTTTAATATTGAACTTTTTATTCCTGTATTGAGAATGGTATCTTATTTTTGACTTTAATTGTCACGACTCGACCCGACCTCCCAGGTCATATTGTACCCGATTGTGATAAGAATCATAAACTAATACAAAATTCAGTTGGAGAAGCGTTGAGAAATTAAACTTTCAATTTATATATATACGATACATAGTTACTACTGAATATAATATAAACCGGAAGACTATCGAATCTCAAAAAATAATTTTGTATGTATTCGTCCAAAAATTACAAGTAACAATCTGAGTCTATCTACAACAGCGCTTGAGAACAGAAAAATACATAATAATAAAAGCTATGTCTGCAAAAGAAAGCCTAACTAAAAATTATACCTATAACACAAATCAAATCATGATATCAAACTACACAACTCCGTTCCTTACTCTTTCTCATGCCATATATTGAAAGGCAAAAGCAAGAGTGAGCTACCACAGCTTAGTAGGCTATGACTGCCTAAAACAAAATCAACCAATCTTAACCAAAAGAACTTAAAATGCATAAATAATCAATTGATGTATTATATATAAAGCTAAAACTAAACATTGTATTTAATATTGAATGCATTCTAAATAACTACTAAACACTATACTGAGACTGACTGAAATATAAAACAAATATTTCTATAATAATTATTAAATAGCTTTAAGCCTAACTTCTCATATATATATAATTAAAATAGTCACTTCTCATTGCTAAACAGAATCCCTTCTTACTAACATATTAGCTCTCTATACTCGAGAATTTTTAAACACATAATAGATAGCAATCTTATCTCGCCACTATATAGAATCCTTCTCATAGCTAATTCAAATATTTAATTCATAGAAACTAAAAAGAGGCATTTCTATTATCTACGAAGCAATCACAAATATTAATGTATAGTTTACAAAAAATGAATAAAAAAGTTTTCAAATAATTTTCCACTCAGTATTCTACAGTTTTGCTAAAACTAAGTTTTTGGGAATTCTTACCACATTACCAGAAATTATGTATAACAACGTTCTAAGCTTTGACAAAACTAAAATAATATTTTTAGATGACAAAATAAAATTTAAATTGATTAAAATTCCGCATCTCAAAAATACACCAAGCAAAAAATTTTGAATAAATACTCAAAATAACCAGAATAGTCGTATCAACAACATATCAAAGTTTATGCGAGTGAAAGTTAACCAGAATATTAGAAAATTTATATTTTTGTAAACCAATTTATAAATTGATAAAACCCATGAAAACTTTGAAGTATTACAAACTGAGAAAGAAAAAATATGCCTACTTAACCCGAGCCAATTTTCTGATTGGTTCAAACTAAAAATGAAACCTGAAAAGCCCCTGCCAAATTCTCTCTCTCTCTCTAAACTGCCGCTTCGTCTCTCTAAGCCGGAGGCTTGTATGAGAAGAAATGTACTTAAAATAATAAATAGAATTTTTAATGCATATTGTTGGCCTAACATCGAGAAACTATATTTTTGCACATGTGCTAGTTCATTTTCCAATTCTAGATACCACAGTGTTGGGGTGCACATTCCAATATTGGGGGACTCTTAGGCAGAAAATTCTAGATTTAACAAATATGCATTTAGGCCCCTGGAACCATTTCAAAATATGTGCATAACTTTTTTCATGCATGCAGATCATTTTTCATACACATACAAGAGAGTTCAAATGCATAATTCAATATGTTCATGATTTTAGTAGGATTAGATTGGTTTAAATAGCACAATAATCTTAGAGTCTTGCAACTTTTTTCTCCATATAAATATTTCATCAATATTTTCAAAACCAAAATAAATCAGTATAAACTTGGAATATGCTGTCTCATCTCAAATTCTCTCTAAATAACATTTATAGGCATTCATATGTTTCCACACAGTACTAATCTTGACTAGGGGTGTAACGCGAGTCAAGCCGGCTCACCGAGACAGCTAGGTCAAAGGGGCTCAACGTCATTAACGGGCTAGACGAGTTGGAGCTTATCGAGCTCGCGAGTCGAGCTCGACAAGAAGTTCGAGCTCAAACGCTAATCGAGATCAAGCTCTAACCTCGGCTGGTCGACTCGATGGCTCGTCAAGTAGCTTGCATAAGCAAAATAGGCTTCGCAGAGCGGGAGCTGGTCGCGACGCGCTTTCTTGTGGACTAATATTGAACCATTCAAAATATGTGCATAATATTTTGGAAAACATTTTTGAAAATATATCAGTTTTCTTTGGGAATTTTAAGATCGACTTTTAGATTTGAATCTTGACATCAAACATCCATTAGGAAAGTCATACCACTTCGTGAAGTGGTAATAAACTCTAGAATGGCGTTTAAATCTAAGATTACAATCCTATCTTGAATATCATGATTAGATTTGAGAGAGAACCACAATATGACCTCGGAGATTCAAAAATGGAGTTCAGTTTAAAGATATTATAAGTAGATTATCATTGATCGCATTCCCAGAGTCTTATGAACAAGTGATGTATCTTCCCCTAAGGAAGAAGATATCACTGGTTGGTAATTATTTGGGCATGACGATAACGATTGTCGTTGGTTTGATTTTTTTTTCAAAGAGAACTGTTTTAAGTTTTGAAATTTATTTTTGGGAAATTAAGTTTGAATTTTAAATTCTGAAATCAAATAGGCCATTAGAGATGATATACCCATCCTGGAAAGAATGGAGATAAAATCTCTAACGAGTTAAGACTCATAATTATAGATTTTCTCCTAACTTAATAGTCTGATTTAAATAGAGAACACATATGACTCTAGGAAGGTCAAAATAAAGTTTAATCTAAATCGAACTACGATAATTAAGAGAAAAAGGGATCCTTAATTTCATACTCAGAATGATGCTATACGATAAATCTCTTTGAGAAAGTGAGTAACTCTGTTAGTCATATGCGAATATGATGATTGAAAATCATTTCGAAGCAGATTTCCCAAAAGAAAATTATCAAGTGAATTTTTGAAATCAATTTTAAAAATTAATGTGGGTTCTAAATCTCCTACGAGCCGCTAGCTCTCCGTTGTTAATTACATCGTAGGCAGACAAAATCTCTTATGAAAACTCCCGATTAAAATAGTGGCAATTTTTTTTTTTTTAAAGATTTTCTAAGAGTGATATCAAGAAATGAAATTTTGGAATTTCAAAACGAGAATGGGTCTCAAGATTGAGCACTTATTAACGGATTCAAGGAAAGAATGATAGGGATACTTTGAGGATTCCGGAAACCATCTGGAAGTGTCTCAGCTTAAATCTAAATATTGATCTCTATGTTTTAGATTTAAAAGGATTTTAATTAAAGTTGAGTTATTATTAGAAATTTGGTATTATATTCCACAGAGCTTGGGGTCTTAAATATCAAAGATCTGCCCCAAGATCCTAAATCAAAATTCAGACACTGATCACAATTGTTTGAACCTAATTACTAATGCAGTGCAGAACATAGACTACACCCCAACCTGGGATTGGGGAGCCAACTAACCATGTTAATCGATTTAAAATTCATTGAGGTCCGGTCTTTTTATGAAAGAGTGGCGGAGATGTTTTCTTTAAGGTTTTGGAGAGCTGGGGTCGACATTTAGAATTTTCCCTAATTGGCCCATTTGACTTATGTTTGGGTAAAATTCTA
>NW_021318568.1:331788-400102 GCF_001605985.2 Dendrobium catenatum | reverse complement strand
TGATGCCAAGTATCGAGCAAAGAGTGACGCGGTGCATTTTAGTTGGTCTCTATACGGCGGCGTTCGGCGTTCGGCGTTCGGCGTTTGCAAAATAAATTCACCTCATTTTGGACTTCATGTGTGCCTCAATGTAATATTTTATTAATAAAGCTCGATGTGGCTCTCAAAAGTTTTTTTTTTAAAAAAAAAGTGTATAGTTTAATAGTGTGTCAGGCAAGCATTCCTTCTACCACCAACTCCCGAACCAAATATATGTTAAAAGCTACATATCTGCAGCACCTTTATAAGCAGGCTATTAGGAAGCTACAGAACCACATTCTTGCTGCCTTGATTCAGCAACCAAGAAGCATACCCTTTTCATACTGGTCTTCATGGATTGCTCAAAAAGTTTTCTTTTTGAATTCTTGAAGAAGAAAGTAATTTCAATTCAAATTGTAACAATGGGGAAGATGGATCTTCTTAAATGCAGAGGACAGTTTCGGTTCTGTGAAAAGCAGTGATGGAGATATTTTTTTAAGGGTCAATCAATAAAAAAGGTTGGAAATTTCATCAATAAGAGTCTCTTACTATGGAAGTGGCACTGCAGCCTATGCATGCAAGCGTATTGAATGCCTGGCCTTGGAGCCGACAGCACCCATTATTATGAACTTAAGAGGCCTAAAGCCTTTGCTAGCTGCTAGCTTCTTATTTATTGCAAGACTATCAAATTATGTTTTTCTCACTCTAACAATAAATAAGCGAGGTATCAGAATGTTAGTAAATCCTACGAGCGGAGTCCGAGCATAAATAGCCCTTCAGTCTTGTAACCGTGAATTGTTCACAGTCATAAAATCGAACGGTTCTCTAAGTTTGAACTATGCCCGTAATAATCTCTCTTAAACCTATTAACATATTAATAAAACTGTCTTTTCATATGAATTTTCTGTTATTATTATATTTATTTAAAGAAATTTCATATGAGCTTGAGCATTAGAAAGCTATTATTAACTGTTAGAGAGGATTAGTGCAGAACTCTCAGTCACAGAATCATATATTTACCTGCAAATATATACCAAGTAACTGATGGAAGTGAAGAGATGATGATTTAGTTTCATACTGTTTAATCTGTCTCCTTCACTCTTCTTTTTTGCCCCCTCTGGATCTCCATCTCTATGAGGAACTAGCTAAGCTAACTGTAGGTCTTTGTCTCTATCTCTTTCTCTCTCTGAGGACCTAGCTAGGCTAGCTGAAGTGAAACATGTCTTTTACTTGGTGGAACGGAGGAGGCTTCGTCATACTGGAGGAAAGGAAAAATTGAACCTTCCAAAGTTGGAATGTTGAGATGTTGTGGTCAATGCCTTATATGGCAAGAAACAGGGCTCAGTTTGAGTTTCTCTCCCTAATCCAGTTATCTAAAGTCTAGATACGTCAAGCGATAAGATCTTCCATATACTTTTTTTTCTAAGTATTTTTTCTTTTTTCTTTTGTTTAAGGTTAGAGTTGCACTTCTGTCGTTTATGAGTAAGGCATTTTTTTAAACCAACGTTTCTGGTCTAAATAGTATTTCTCAAGTTGTGTCCAATTTACGAAAAAGAGCCACTAAAATCTCAAATGTAATAAAAGAATATTATAACTATTTTGATAAATATCTTTATTTTAGAGCATCGTGCATACGATACATGTTCTCTTCTCTTCCACTCATTTAGAATAATACAGTTGAACATTTGTAAACATGGGGTGAGCCATAACACAACTTAAAGAGTATGTCATGCTTTTAAATTACAATAATACTATTGAACTTTTATTCCTGTATTGAGAATGGCATCTTATTTTATGACTTTAATTGTCACGACTCGACCCGACCTCCCAGGTCATATTGTACCCGATTGTGATAAGAATCATAAACTAACACCAAGATTCAGTTGGAGAAGCGTTGAGAAATTAAACTTTCAATTTATATATGATACAGAGCCACTACTAAATATAATATAAATCGGAAGAGTATCGAATCTCAAAAAAATAATTTTGTATGTATATCATCCAAAAATTACAAGTACAATCTGAGGTCTATCTACAACAGCGCTTGACAACATAAAAGTAAAATAATAATAAAAGCTATGTCTGCAAAAGAAAAGCTAACTTAAAATTATACCTATAACACAAATCAAATCATGATATCAAAACTACACAACTCTTTCCTTACTATTTCTCGTGCCATAAAATAAAAGCAAAAGCAAGAGTGAGCTAACACAGCTCAGTAGGTTATGACTGCCTAAAACAAAAACCAACAACTTAAACCAAAAGAACTTAAAATGCAGAAATACTCAATTGAAGTATTATACATAAAGCTAAAACTAAACAATGCATTAATATTGAATGCATTTAAATAACTACTAAAATTATACTGAGACTGACTGAAATATAAATAAATATTTCATAGTAATTATTAAAATAGCTTTAAGGCCCTAACTTCTCATATATAATAATTAAAATAGTCCATTCTCATTTCTAACAGAATCCCTTCTTACTAAAATATAGCTCTCATACTCGAGAAATTTTAACACATAATAGATAGCAGAATCTTATCTCGCCACTAATAGAATCCCTTCTCATAGCTAATTCAAATATTTTAATCATAGAAACTAAAAGAGTGCATTCTATACTACTGAAGCAATCACAATATTAATGTATAGTTTAAAAAATGATAAAAAGGTTGTCAAATAATTTTCCACTCAGTATTCTACAGTTTGCTAAAACTAAGTTTTTGGAATTCTACCACATTACCAGAAATTGTGTATAACAACGTTCTAAAGCTTTGACAAAACTAAAATAATATTTTTAGATGACAAAATATAATTTTAAATTGATTAAAATTACTGCATCTCAAAATCACCAAGCAAAAAAATTTGAATAAATACTCAAAATAACCAGAATAGTCGTATCAACAACATATCAAAAGTTATGCGAGTGAAAGTTACCAGAATATTAGAAAATTATATTTTTGTAAAACCAAATTATAAATTCGATAAAAAAAACCATGAAAACTTTGAAGTATTACAAACTGAGACAGAAAAAATATAGCCTACCTTAACCCGAGCAATTTTTTGAATTGGTTCAAAACTAAAAATGACCTGAAGCTACCCAAATTCTCTCTCTCTCTCTAAACTCCCACTTGTCTCTCTAAGCCGGAGGCTTGTATCAGAAGAAATGTACTTAATAATAAAAATAGATATTTTTAATGCATAATGTTGGCCTAACATCGAAAATAGATATTTTTAATGCATAATGTTGGTGCTAGTTCATTTTCCAAATTCTAGATATCACAATGTTGGGGTGCCACCATTCCAATATTGGGGGACTCTTAGGGGAAAATTCTAGATTTAACAAATATGCATTTAGGCCCCTGGAACCCATTTCAAAATATGTGCATACCTTTTTCATGCATACAAATCATTTTCATACACATACAAGAGAGTTCAAATGCATAATTCAATATGTTACCTGATTTATAGTATGATTAGATTGGTTTAAATAGCACAATAATCTTAGAGGTCTCGCAAATTTTTTCTCCATATAAATATTTCATCAATATTTTCAAACCAAAATAAATCAGTATAAACTTGGATATAGCTGTCTCATCTCAAATTCCTTCTCCTAAATAACATTTATAGCATTCATATGTTTCCACTATATCTTGACTAGGGGTGTAACCGAGTCAAGTCGGCTCACGAGACAGCTGGGGCTCGACTCATTAACGGGCTAGACGAGTAGAGCTTATCGAGCTCGCGAGTCGAGCTCGAACACAAGTTCGAGCTCAAACGCTAATCGAACTCAAGCTCGAACACTCGGCTGGTCGACTCGATGGCTCGTCAAGTAGCTTGCATAAGCAAAACAGGCTTCGCAAGAGCAGGAGCTGGTCGCGGCGCGCTTTCTTGTGCATAATCTTGACCCATTTCAAAATATGTGCATAATTTTGGAAACATGTTTTGAAAATATCAGTTTTCTTTGGGAATTTTAAGATCGACTTTTAGATTTGAATCTTGATATCAAACATTAGGAGAGTTATACCACTTCGTGAAGTGGTAAAAAACCTCTAGAATGGCGTTTAAATTTAAGATTACAAATCCTATCTCGAATATCATGATTAGATTCAAGAGAGAACCACATATGACCTCGGGAGATCAAAATGGAGTTCAGTCTAACGATATTATAAGTAGATTATCGTTGATCGCATTCCCAGAGTCTTATGAACAAGTGATGTTTCTCCTCTAAGGAAGAAGATATCACTGGTTGGTAATTATTTGGGCATGACGATAACGATCATCGTTTGTTGATTTTTTTTCAAAGAGAACTATTTTAAGTTTTGAAAATTTATTTTGGGAAATTATGTTTGAATTTTAATTCTGAAATTAAACAGGCCATTAGAGATGATATATCATCTCAGAAGATGGAGATAAAATCTCCAAACGAGTTAAGACTCAGAATTATAGATTTTCTCTTAACTATATTAGTTTGATTTAATAGAGAACCACATATGACCCTAGGAGGGTCAAAATAAAGTTTAATCTAAAATCAAACTACGATAATTAAGAGAAAAAGTGATCCTTAATTTCATACTCAGAATGATGCTAACATACAATAAATCTCTTTGAAGAAAGAGAGTAACATCCGTTAGCCATTATGTGAATATGATGATGACGATCATTTCGAAGCAGATTTCCCAAAAGAAATATCAAGTGAATTTTGAAAATCAATTTTAAAAATTAATGCGGGTTCTAAATCTCCTACGAGCGCTAGCTCTCGTAGTTAATTACATCGTAGGCAGACAAAATCTCTTATGAAAACTCTCGATTAAAATAGTGGCAAAATTTTTTTTTTAAAAAAAGATTTTCTAGGAGTGATATCAAAGAAATGAAATTTTGGAATTTCAAAAGAGAATGGGTCAAGATTGAGCACTTATTAACAGATTCAAGGAAAGAAAGATAGGGGATACTTTGAGATTCCAGAACCATCTAGAAGTGTCCCAACTTAATCTAAATATTGATCTCTATGTTTTAGATTTAAAAAGAGATTTAATTAAAGTTGAGTATTTTATTAAAAATTTCGTATTATATTTCCAGAGCTTGGGGTCTTATAATCAAAGATCTGCCCAAGATCCTAAATCCAAATTCAGACACTGAATCACAATTGTTTGAACCTAATTAACTAATGCAGTGCAGAACATAGACCTACCCCAGCCTGGATTGGGGAGCAAACTAACCACGTTAATCGATTTAAAATACATGAGTCCGGTCTTTTTATAAAAGAGTGGCGGAGATGTTTTCTTTAAGGTCTTGGAGAGCTGGGGTCGACATTTAGAATTTTCCTAATTGGCCCCTTTGACTTATGTTGGGTGAAAAATGCTAAAGACTAATGAAATTAAAATTTTGACTCTTTTAAATATATATTTTAATGCAATATATGCTAGTCAATACATCCAAATCATGTGTGCTTGAAATTTTTGAAAAAGGCTTTAAAATAATTTTTTAGAAGATTGGGCTTCCCTAGGTCTGACATCTCATCCTCATAGATCAGATTATCCGGACTCTACCCGAAGGCGGGGAATGGTCTAAAATAAGGAGAGAAGAAATACAAAAATATGCATGCGACCCTGATGGCAGTCCCCGACTAATTTTCTAGATTCATTATCTTTATATATTGTTTAACTCCTAAAATTTTAAATATTTAATTACGAGTATAAAATTTTCACACCCTCACGAGTCTCACGTATCCATGCAAAAATAAAAGCGGTGCATAAACACTAAAAAAATTAAGAAAAGCAGGTAGTTCTATATACAATCATCACATCCCATCAAATATAAATCAATTAATTAATAAATGTCTATAGATAAATTGCCTTGGTTATTCCAAACCAGTATATAAAAAGTAAAAAGGTCGAGCACCACTGATAACAACTCGAATTCTAATCCTAATTAATAAAGACGTAAGTGATTTTGAGTTGGATACTCCTTGTCTTCAGTTCTTTAGTCCTCTACTCCTTTGGGCTCCTTGGATTCTTCGTGGTAGGCTACCCAAATGGAAAGATGGATCTTCCTTTAAGGGGAAGGCCACTCTTTCCACTTTGGGTGTGAAAAGATGATATAAATTTGGACTTCCAAATAGAAAAGGGCTATCCCCCTAAGGGGTATCCTTTCCTCTTTGGAATCCAACCTTTGGATCTATGTATCTCAACTTAAAACTTAATTTTTACAGCATTTCGCATCTCAAATAAATTATATTTGATAAAATAAAAAAATTCTAGACTCTCCTATAAGGTTATCCTAAGCATTTAATAAATCAAAAATATATCCCAAGCAGTTATATATATGTGCAAAAAAATAAATAAACACACTGGACACGCCCTTTTTATTACTTGGGGGCTTAATACTAAAGCACCTATAGCAAGCATATTTATAATTGATTTTTATTTAGCCCCCTTTTTATTGCCCTGCATGAGCGTAACCACCTGTAGAAAATTCAGTGAACATCTAGATCATTCATATCCTAAGGGTAATCTTGTCGCCAAACACATCAATCATCCATAGAGTACAGTAAAAGTAAGCAAACATAATGAGCAATTTTATCCACAACATGTAGTAAAACCACAAAAAATTCGGCATACAGCGGAAAAGTAAACACCAGCCTAACCTAAATATAGAGTCGGTCGTTCTAGCAAATCATCTAAAGTGTGTGTAGAAGATCACGTGGTTAGGGTAGATCCTAAGTTAGGTAGTTAGTTATAGTTATCTGATATTTTGGATTTGTTAAGGCTTAAGGGGAGGTTTAGATTAGAGTTTAAATATTAATATATTAAGAATTTTATTTAAATATATTTTAAGGGTTGAATAATTACTATATTTGTTTCACATCAAGGTCATGAAGTTTATTTCATCTTCCTTGGAGCTAAGCTAATAGTCCTGTAGGCCTATGTTACCCAGTAGTAATCAGGGTTAATTAAGTTAGTTTAAATTGGTTAGACTTAAAGGTAGATTAATGTTAAATAATTTAATTAGTGGCTGATTTTAAGGAGTTGGTTGGATGTTTTATTAATCGAATTAGAAAGTTCTAGAATATTAAAGAATTATTGGATTTTTGAATTATCTAAATGTATTAATTAAGGAGTTAAAAGGTTGACTTTTAAAATTAAAGTTAATATTGAAGGTTCCAAATTTTTAATAAATATAAGACCTTATTATGAGTTGTTAGACTATTAGCACGTTCAATTCAGAGTTTTCTATGAAACATTATGATTTTTTTAGAAGTTTAAGCCTAGATTTGAACTACAGTTGATTGAATTGTTAACTTTTTGACTTTGACAAGATTTTTGAGGTTTGACATTTTTAAAAAATATTAGATTTTAATTAGAGTCATTAGCCTTTGAGTTTGATTGATTTAGAATTTTTTATAATTAGTTATGAATTTTAGAAATTTGGGTGTTTATTGGATTTTTAATTATCTTAATTAGAGAGTCTTTTTAATGATTTGAACCCAAACAAATCCCAAACTCCTTGAAATCAATCCCAAATAACAGAAATGATCTAAGGAGAGATTAGAAAGTGTTTAAGAATGTTTTTTTTGGATTTTTAATTATTCTTAATTGATTAAATTAATTAAAAGTTGATTTTCACTTAAAAGTAAATTAAGGTTGAATTTAATGTTAAATCAAAGGGGGTTTTAATTTTCACTGATTAAGGGTTGTATTATGGTTAATTAGAGGTATTATGGATATTTTTTTGGAAATAATCTTGATTTATTAGAATTGTTATAAAACTAGATTGTTAATTAAGGGATTAATCCTAAGCAAATTAATTAGGAGGCTTAATGGTTTCTAAAAATCAGTGAGATAATTTTTATAGAGGTGTGATGTTACTAAGTTTATTTTTTCAAAATCTCAAGTGAAGGGAGCATGCGCCCTAATTGTTACAAATATCTAAGTTGTCTATATAAATCCTTAATTTTTGTCCTTAATAGTGACACTAAGTTATATAGGATTAAATCAAAGTCACTAACCCTTGTACATCACATATGCAAATACAATAATATAACATTCAAGTCCTTGAATCTAGGAGTTCCTAAGCTAAGTGGTGTGTGTAATCCTACACATGCAAATACTAAAAAAAAAGCAAATAAAAACATGTAGCTAAATTAAAGACAAAGTTAGTGAACAAAATACAGTCATTCACTAACTATCCCCCATTGGTTCTATCCAAGTACCTCGATCTATATTTAAGATCCCATGAGATCTCATGACCTTGAAGTTTACGTGTTTATAATTTTAAAATTAAGTTTCAAAATAGTTAACTATAGTTTTAAAGTTGATATATATAAGGGCGTAGATTTTAAAATATTATAATTTAAAAATACTATTTAAGATTAGAGATTTAAATCAAGAAATCCTTTGGTATCCTAAAGTTATTTGAAAATAGAGAACAATTTCACTTAAAAGAAGAAATTAACACCACGTTTTATTAAATATTGATTGATCACATAAATGATATTTGAAAAGTTTAAACTATCTAATATAAATTGATATTTGAACTTTAAATATGATTTCAAACAAAACTATCTTAAATGTCAAAAATTATAATACATTATTTATAATTCTTCTGAAAATTGGTTTGAAATTGATTTAAACTTTAAAAGTTCAACATTAATTAGACAATTTAAACTTAATCTAAAATTCAATTAATATTTAACATTTATATTTTTATTGACCAATAAAATTAGGTTGAAAGAGATCTTAAATTTTTTTTTAAAGTTAATCAAGTTAAAAGAAAGTTTAATAATATATATATATATATATATATAATGGATTCACTGTTTCAAACCACAGGTAATGATTGCCCAGCGGTGCAATGATTGTGCTGCCAGTAATCATTAGATAATGATGAAACCGTGGACATGGTTTTGGTTATCCGAGTTAGCTCAACTCCTCCGCTGTCGGATCTTCCATTTGTAACGAAACAACGACCAAGATCCAACCGGATGGGGCAGACGATCACGGAAATGAACCCACGATTGTCAAAATGCACGGAATGGCCAAATCTAGGGGGTTGATCTCACGATCGATGGCCCAAAAAGCATACACTAAGGGTACGTAATAGACGAGCCCTGAAATGGGTTTTTTTGGCTTGTTCGCTCGGCCTGGTTAACCAAATTACTTGAAATTTTAAACATAAACTTAGAACATGAATATAAACCCTAGGGAGTCCTTAGAATGGATTAAAATATAGTAAATAAAGAGCTAAATAACCCTAACTACTGTGACCTAGGGCTAAGGATTTTAAGGAATTTTATCGATGATTCTTCGAGATCTTGATACGGTTGAGCTTGTAGATTGTCCACATAAGTTTTCCTAGTTGAAAGCTCCGTTGGAAACGCCTTGGATCGATCGCTAGGAGGCTGGGAAGAAATGGGTGGTTGGTTCACCAGAAAGGTCACCGTCGGTGACATGCAACCACTTGGATTTGGTAGTATGAAGGTGGAGGAGGGCCTGGAGAGTTGGACCGAACAAAGATCTCAGTCTGGGAGGATGGAGGAAGTGAGAGAGTATAGAGGATTCAATTAATGCTTAAGAGGGTCTTTTGCTCTATTCGAATTGCCCTATAGGCTAAGGGACGACTGGGATTGATTGAAAAACACCCTTGATGGCTGCCACATGTCTTCAAGGTGGTCAAATGGCAGGAAGAAATCCTGGGTCGAGCCCCTTAACTATTGGAGGTTTTGAGTTTAGGGGGGGGGGGACCACTTCCAATTATGGCTAAATCCGACCTTGGGCTCAATTAGAGAGCTCTTAAGTTAGCTTTAGGACTAAAAGGGAACCCACAAGCAGGTTGGGCCGAAACGAGAGGTCACATGCAAGGGGAGTTGACTAAGGGGAGGGGGGGTGGTTTGAGTGTGAATTGACCAGTTTGACTGGTCCCCATGCCACATGGTAGATGAGGTGGCAAGAGAAGGGTGCTCACTTGCTAGCTAAGCAAGTCCCCAAGTTTAGAAAGGGTATACTTGAGGTTTAGAAATGGTTTGACCACTTAAAAGCTCTTGGAGACTTTGTTGACTGGGTTGACCAGTCAATAGGACTCAAGGAAATGTTTAAAATTTGATTAGATAGATTGGAAAGAGTTTAAGGCTTATATATTTAAAATTGAGTCAAAATATGAAGGTTTGACCAAATTTTCTAAGTTGACTTGGTCAACTTGACTTAGGTTTGATCAATGTTGATTTCAAAAACATTGACACCATGGATTAAAAGGCATTTGAGACCTTTTATGTGGGTTGGATAAATGGGTTAAAATGACCCATTAAAAATCTTAAGGGAATGTTGGGTCAACCTAGGTTGGCTGGGTCAACTAGGTCGACCCAGAGGTTGGGTCTAGGTTCAAAAGGTTTGGTTTGATATTTAAAACTTTTAAGGAATGGTTATAAGCAATTTGGAGGCCATTTTAGTCAAAATGACTATTTTGACCCTAAAGGGGCCTTTAGATCAAGCTAGGTTGACATGGTCAACCAAATTTACTCAAGGTTTAAGGTTGGGTCTAAAAGGTCCCATATATTGTTTGAAAATGAGTAGAGGAAGTTTCAAGGGTTGATAAGGTTAGGTCAACTTTAACTTAGGTCAAAAGTCCAAAAATCCCCTTAAAAGGTATTTTGGTCATTTTAGCCTCAAGTCCATTCTGGGTCAAGGTTTGGAGGGAGCTCCAAGGCCAAATTCTACTAGGTGATAGGTCCAACAACATGGATGATAAATATTTGAAGGTTTTACAACCTTTGGAATTGCATTTAGTTTATGGGGTTAGAGACACCAGATTAAGCTCAAACTTGGTATGCTGACCCCAGAGACATGTCTTATCAATATGCAATTAACATATCCTGAATCAAAGGTCAATTGACAGGGTTTTAAGGTGATAAAAAAATCACCCACAAGGGGTTTCAGGACCTGAGTCCTTAGTATTGGATTTTGGATTGGATTGATCTAAGATCTAAATTGATCCTAGGGTTTGGGGACTAGAAGGAACCTAGGGTCTAAGACATCCTAGGGTCTAGAGTTTAGGGAGGGGTCAAAGTGTTCTCATACAAAAATGAGGTCAACACCCACGGAGGCGGGCTTTTCCATGAGCGGGACTGCGGGAGCGGGCTTTGTTGCGACTCGCGAGCTGGATCGGGATATAGGAGCGAAGCGACTCACTTGCAGGACTGGGATGTGGGAGTAAAATGACTCACGAGTGGGACTACGAGAGAGGGCTTCGCCGTGACATGCGAGCGGGAGTCGAATTGTGGGATCAGGCTTCGTGAGAGTAAGATTTGCAGATGATGCAGGACCTCGACGAGCCACTTGACTCGACTCATTTCATGAGATGAGTCTTGATAGAGCTCAGTATTTGGCAGTCAAGTTTGACTTGAGCACCCCCTGGCTCGAGCTCGACTCGAACACCCCCTGGCTCGAGCTCGACTTGACTCATTTGCACCCCTAATCTTGATAATTAAAATCTATTCGCTCTTCTGAAATTGTGTGCCAGAATCCTTTTGGATCTTCCATATAATATAAATTCAGATAAACCTTAACATCATCAATAGATAATGTACTCCCATCCATTTCCTCAGAGAATATATATAAAATATACTGTGTATGAATGATATATGATCAGACAACAATAACCTATAAACAAAACTACCAATTCTCTCAAAAATATCAAAAGGTCTAATATACCTTGAACTTAACTTATCGATTCTTTCAAATTTGACACATTTCATAGAATAGACTTTAGTATAAAAAAAATCACTAGTATGAAATTCAACTAATCTATATTTTTTATCATAATATTTCTTCTATTTATTCTATGGAGACCTTAATTTTTCTTTGATCATATTGATCTTTACTATAGTGTTATCCAAAAATCTAACCCTACCACCTATCTATCAACCACCTCTATCAAATATAAATGGTCTTGCACTTCCTACCATACAAAACTTCATAAGAGGACATACTTATTCTAGTCTGATAATTATTATTATAAGCATACTCTATCAACAAAATATGATCCTCCCAATTATTTACAAAATCTAAAATACAGAGTCTCAGAAGATCCTCCAGTACCTAAATAGTTCTCTCAGACTGCCTGTCTATACCTAGTCCGTGTTAAATATCTCTCCATAACTGATAGGTAAACCGACAGTCACAATCGGATACAATCACCTTCAGCACACTATACAATCTTATAATATCTCTGACAAAAATTTGCACCAACTTGTCTACAATATCAATCTATCAGACCAGAATGGAATATGCAAACTTTAGCATTCAGGAAATAATAACCCATATAACATCATGTGCTTTCCTTGAACTAAGGAATCCCAACATAAAATTCATCATTAATTCATTTCATTTCATTTGGGAGTAGATCATGACTGCATAAGACCACTTGATTGTTAATGCTTTGCCTTCACTAACTTATAAGTCTCACATTTTGAAACAAACTTTGTTATAGCCTTCTTCAATCCATGCTACAAAATATACCTTTCAAATCATTATACATCTTGCTAATTCTTAGATAAATAATATAGTCTAAATAATATTCTTCAAGGAAAATCTTAGCTCTCAGAAAACTAACAAATAGAACCCACAGCCTATCCTTGAATAAAATTATTCCATAATCAGATAGAAAGAATTCAAGTCTCTTACTAGACTTAATACAACCACTCAACTTCAGATACTCTGTATCTTATTTATGAACTTCTTGAACTCTTTTTGTAAGAGTAGGCTGAATAATCATCTAAGCCAACCAGCTTGAATTTGTATCAATAGATACTACTTCTATATCAAGTTTCTCTAAATCTTGAATAAAAAATCTATAGATGCGAGCAACGAAAGAGAAGTACCTGAAGACTTCCAACTCAAAGCACCTGCCACTATATTTGCCCTATCAAACTAATAATGAATAGACATATCATAATCCTTGATCTGTTCAAGACATCTTCTCAGCCTTAAATTCAAATACTTCTAAGTGAATATGTACTTCAAACTCTAGTGATAAAAAAAAATCTTACATCTAATTATGTACTAGTAATTCCTCCAAATCATCAAAGCAAATATACTAACATCTAACTCCAAATCATGTGTCAGATAGTTTTTCTCATATGGCTTCAACTACCAATATGCATATGCAATAACTCTATATGCTACATCAACATACATCCCAATTCTTTTAGTGAAGCATCACTAAAAATTAGAAACATATCTATACCTGAAAGAATAGTCAAAATTAGAGCAGAAATCAAATGATCCTTTAACATCTGAAAACTATCTTCACACTCTAGAGTCTATATGAATCCTATTAAATTTTGAGTTAGAATTATCAATGGAGAAAAAAATTAAGAAAATTTTTAAATAAACTTTCGATAGTAATCATCCAAGCCAAAGAAACTATGCATCTTAGAAACTATAGTAGGAATTGGCCAATAAAAAATGATTTAAATCTTTTGAGAATCCATTGAAATACATGCACTCCTCACTATGTGTCCCAAAAATGAAATGCTATTCAAACAAAACTTACACTTCGAGAACTTAACATATAGCTAATGTTTCCTTAGAGTCTCTAGAGAAGCCCTCAAATGGTCTGCATGGTCATCCTTAGATCTAAAATAATAAAGAATATCATCTATAAAAGTTATCACAAACTAGTCCAAATACTTTTTGAAAACCTTGTTCATAAAATTCATGAAGATAACTAGGGTATTAGTCACTCCAAATGGCATAGCTAAAAACTTATAATACCATAATCTCATACTAATTGTAATCTTTGCCACATCCTCGTCTTTTAACTTTGGTTAATGATAGTTAGATTGTAGATTGATCTTAGAAAATACAGAACATTCGACAAGTTCATCAAACAAATTATCAACATTAGGTAAGGGATAATTATTTTTGATATTTACCTAATTTAGATCTTTGTAGTTGATACACATCCATAAAGTACCATCTTCATCATTTATAAATAAAATAGGTGCTCCCTATGGAGACATGTTAGGGAATACAAAATATTTATCCACCAACTCTTGAAGTTGCACTTTCAATTCCCAAAATTTTTTAGATGACATATGATGTAGAGCTTTAGAGATCAGAGTAGTATCTTAAAAAATATTTATGTAGAACTCTACTTCCATTTTAGGAAAAATGCTAATTTTTATCAATCATAATTTTTAAAGAGAAAGCTTTCTTTCTTCATTAAAAAATTCTTTCTTAAAAAAATCTTAAATAAAAGTATCATAAAAATTCTCTTTTCAAAAAAAAAAAAAAAAAAAAAAACTTATAGAAATTTCCCTTAAGTTTGAGGGGGAATTTTCTATAACACAATAAGCCCGATGCATTCCTCCACTTCAACCATCCAACTTGAATTCTACTAATAATATCCCCATCTATTTCACCATCACTCTGAACAATAGATCAAAAATATCTAAAATGTGTACTCTTATTAATGATTTGATAACCAAAAGTCACAATTGCAAAGTCACAATTGCACTTCATATAATCCGTTTTAGATAATATCCACATCTATTTCACCATCGTTTTGAACAATAGATTTGAGATATCTAAAACATATACTCTTTTTAATGACTTGATCGCTCAAAGTCACAATCCCTCCACTATATCTATTAGTACTAAAATTACACTTCATATATTTGGTTTTAGATCTACTCAAATGGAAACCTTTAGACTCTAAGGTTGACTTCCATAGTTCAAGTTTTCCTTCAACTCCCTCTCTAGTTTTATCAACAAAAAGCATGCACCAAGGTACATCCTCTAGCAAATGCTAGTGAGAACATCCATGACTAAAGCAAAAAGATATGGACTTAAGACTGATCCTTGATGTAACCCAACCGAAATAGGAAAAAATAACGAAACAAAATACCTTCTGTTCCGTCGGCGAAGAGCGACCCTCGGCGACGCGCGAGCAGGAAGGAGAGGAAAGGATGCCCGGCGAAGTCCGGTGACCGTCGACGGCGAAGTCCGGTGACCGTCGACGGTGAAGTCCGGTGACCATCGGCGACGTCAGTCCACAGCGAGCGACGGATGGCGACGGGTGAAACACGCTAGGTGAGAGAAGGGAAGGAAACGAATGAGCGGCCAGAGGGGCTCGGGGTCGAAAAATAGGGCTTTCACCGGCGGACGTTCCAGCGGAGTATCTGACGGAACGAGGATCCGTCGTAACGTGCGACAGAAATAAGTCGTTGAGTTTAAATAAGCTGGCGGAAGTTCCGTCGGTAATGTTCGCCAGTATGTTTCCGCCGCAACATGCGACGGAATCGGTTCAGAGCTCGTTTTACCGACGCCATTACCGTCGCATGGCGACGCCGGATAATTTCCGTCGTATTATGAGCCGGCAAATGCGTAGTAATTTTTCCATCGTAAGATTCAGGAGCATTCCGCCGTTACCTGCGTCGTTCGTTACGGCGCAAAAAAATTCCGCCGGAAAATCCGACGGTAATCGCGTGTTTTCCCGTAGTGGGCTGACGCCAAAGCAGGTTCGTCACCCATGTGTTTTTATGTGGGTAGGGTGCCAACACTATAGTCAGTGGCACTTGGCCGACTAGGCAAACCAACCCAGACCAGTTTGGGTCTGTTTTAGTCCCATACGAACCAATTCCAACTGTCTTTAAGGTCCCAAGACCCTTTTTTGATGTTCTAGACTCAATTGTAATACTTTTGGAGCCCAACGAAGCCTCTACAATCCTTTTTCAACATCATAAAACATTTAGGAAAAAAATTCTTTAAAAATATTTTCTCTGATCGATGCCCTGACTTTACATAATGCTTAAATTATAATTAAAGATGTTTTACTTAGTTCAGGGCTCCGAAAGGAGGTCCACGTTGACATCCAAGGAGCGATCATGCCTTGTAATTATTCAAAAATTATATTTTTATGTCGCAACATTTTGGATAGCTCAAACACATATTTTTAGACTCTGGGAGCTTCGACGTTCAAAAATAGGGGCAACTGATGTGTCACCAAGAAATCACCTTGATCAAGCACAAATCTTGATGTATAATTGAAAACTTTCAAAATTAAATTTGGAATCATACAAACTCTAATATGAGCAAACATATAGTTAAATTGAACGTCTCAGCAAGACAAGTCCAACGACACTAAATTTGATCCAATCTTTGTCCAAATGGGCTCAAATCAAGGGCTTAAAGAATATTTAAAAGCTTTATAGCATTAATTGGATGATTAACTAATTTATGAATTAGATATGCTTATAATCTAATCTAGAGCAGATCAATGAGAAAAATCTAACGAGCCCAAGATCACTTAATTATGATATCGTTAAGGCACTTAAAATGTTGAATTAAAGCTTCATGCTCAAGGGATTCAATATGGGTCGTACGATGAAGTGTATTTGATTACATTTCAAATAACCAAAATGCCCATTTAAAAAATCCTATAAATAGTGCCCATTCTCCATATAAAAGGGGAGGAAGAAGAGAGACAAATAGAGAGAGCTCTCTTACATTTTAAAGCCATTGCTATTGACGACCATCACCAGCTATTGCTACTGATAACCATCATCATCATAATCAATGATAACTGTCAATAATCACCACCATCTTTAGACTACTATCAAGATTTAACCCTATTGTTGTGCATAGTTATCCGCTTGTGGACACTTGCTTTCTATAATGCATATAAATGAAATCAAGCCCTACTGTTGGGAAAGATTGTCCCTCTATGGGCACTTAATTTTTTTAATCTCCCTCAAATAAAATTAGACATTTGTTTGATCTGCCTCATTCTTCAATAATGAAGAAAGGAGGATTCTTGCATCACTTTGTACATAGTGGATTTTTCAACTAGGTCAGGACCCATGATTTTTTTTCTTTTTGGATTTCCGCATAAATAACTTTTGGTCTTATTACTCGTATATGTGTATCCTAATTCTTTGTATACAACTGAGACGTAAAACATATCCTCTACCTAGTCAAATTTTCTTGTATGTAAAAATATTTTTAAAATAAAGTAAATTCAATTTCACATCATTTGAGTATTCTCAATCAATCAAATACATATTCTTATATATATGTCAATCAAGAAATTATTTTCTTTATTTTTAATAATAAAATAACATGCATGCCCTACATCGTACATTGACTTATGGAAATTAAATTATGCTTTAAAATGTATACTAGAAATAATTTATATAATTTATTAAAATTCTTGCTAATAGATACAATACAAATTATTTTTCTTTTAGCATTAAGTTCAAGCTAGGAGTGTCAAAATGGGTTTTTGGGTCGAGTTTGGTTCCAATGCAAAACTGACCACCTGTTGTTAATTGATCTAACCCAAACCTTACATGATTGCACAAATGGGTCAAAAATCTAAACCCAGACCTGAACCACCCTAAAGCCAGGTTGACTTGACTTAACATGAGCGTGGGTCGAGCGCTTATTCTGAGATCATAGAGTAGGCTGCGTTGCAGGAGTTGTTTAGTGTGATACTTAAAGGACACTATGCATACTTAAAGGACCACCATTCCCACAGCTGTTTAGTGTCAAACACTTTAAAATGCCCTCCCACATGTATTGTAATAGGAAAAATACATCATTCAAGCATGTCATTCAGTATTATAAGATACATTATGTTATAGTAGCACATCACATTAACATGCAAATATGTTGCACATACATACATTACAACATGTAGAACACGTTATGCGAGCGTATCATCCAATATGCGAAGTGCATTGTGCCATAATATGCCCCATCATATTGACTTCTAAATACATTATTCAATATACAAGCACATTAAGCCACCACAAAATGGGTTATGCAAATATACCGACTACATAAAAATGCATTCTACAAGTATATCATGCAAATGTATCATATCATTCATACAAGTTCATTATATTATCTAGAAAATATACTATATAGACTATAAAAATTTGCAGTGTCATTCATACAAGCATAAACACTCTAGAAATACATATATCATGCACATTATACCAAATACACCAATCATTATGTAAATATTAATACCCGTATGAGCCAGACAAGAATAACATATACACACACATAACATTTGAGGATGTTGCACGGGTCAAGAAATGAACTTAAGTTTGAGTCCAATCCTTTTATGTGAATAGATAGGAGTCGACATTACTCGAACCATCGAATAAATGTATGGTCGTGGCAGTGGTCGGGATATTTATTTTATAGTTCATATTTGAACTTCAAGGTTTATACAAGAAAAATTAATTAATAAAATCATAAAGTCTACAACTAACCCGATGCTGCATATAAAAATAGATAGAGTCAATAATGTTCGACCAATAAAATAAAATTATTCATAAAAACTTGATGATGACCATGTTGACAGAAAATCTTAATTAGAGGGGACCCCAAATATTTAAAATACCTCCCAAAACCCTATAAAATATAAGTATCTAAATTGACTTTAATGTTAACCTAATGATGGTCATGTTCACACAAAATCTCAACCAAAAGGGACATTTAAATATTTAAAATGCCTCCGAAATTCTCATGAAATATAAACATTTAAAGTAGCAATAAATTACCCCGATGATGTCGTGTTGATAGAAAATTTTAGGGAGGGGTTAATTTTTAAATCCATTAAGAATATATCTGTAAAATTCAAATTCAATCATCAAACACTTAAACTAAATACCTATCCACCCTTCGTAATAGTTTGCTGAGGTGGACAGGCTTGAAAATTATTTGAGCTCATAAAAAGCAAATGTATTGTCAAGACTAGGATTAATTCTCAATATGTCTCTTATTAGTAAGGATGTGGCACATATTCTCTAATCAATGATTTTACTGTCAAATGACACCACAGGTAAAGGGTTATAATCAGGAGGTGATTTTATCAACAAATAACACCACTAAATTATGATCATGGTAAGAGCTAGTATATTCCCAATGACATTAAATATTTGAGTAATGAAACAATAGAATATGATTTATAGGGCACAAAGCTCTCTGTTAACTAAGGTGGATTCAAATCTATCCCTTTAGGCAAATATTCACCCCAGGTTTATACGGTAGCTTTGGATAAAGCAACCCATAGCTGCCGATAAGGATATTTCTATCAGATTAGGCCAACTACCTCTCCAACTAAGTAGAATAAGGATTATGATGGCCTAGGATGATGAAATCATGAGATTTTGATCAGGTCTATCATCATTTCCCCACCATCTATTTAATGTGCAAGGTGATAAATTTTTAATTTTAAATATTAAATTTTCAAATACCAAATCATGTTGCTACTATATGCCAGATACTACATACATATTTGACGACTAGCCATAATCAAAAGTTTTCTCTTGATATTGAGAGGGGTAATTAACTATAATGGCTTGCACCTATAGGAAACCTGAACTCAGATCATAAAGTCCTTGCAAAATGAAGGCAAAATCTCTGGGTAATGTCTTATTCAAAACTCAAGCTACCTTCTAAAAATTTACCTCATAACTTACTCATTAAAACTCTCCTCGACGACCCGAATAATAAAGGTTCCATGGAGAGGCTACGACGAGAATTTTTGGAGCCATACACATTCAAGTTTTAGAGTTTAAAAATGCATATCAAAATTTTTATACTCTTTTTCTAATGCTGTATATTTTATGTGTAACTTTTTATAGTCACACAATAATTCATTCAAATAATCATCTCATTCTTCATAAAAAAATTCATCATATACTTCAAAAGAGTCAAAAGGGTCATCTGAATTCGTCATAAGTCATAAGTTCACATTCTCTTTTGAAGTATCATCACTTGATTGTTCTGATTCTAGATTTTTTAATAAGGCCTTTTATAAAAGTATTTTTTTCCTTATCCTTCTTATTCTCAAAGTCTTTTTCTTTTATTAATTTATTTTTATTTATGATATCCTAGATATTCTCCTTTTATATATCCAAGCTTTTCACAATGGTAGCACATAATACTTAAGTAAGAAGTTTATGTTTTTTTTTTTTTTCATATATTTGGCTTATTTTTTTAGAATATTTCTAAGTCTTCAAGAAAGTATAGCAACCTGACTACTGTCAACTTTAGAAATTGTGGTATTATCATTACCATCTTTATCTTTATGTAATGCTATAGTTATAATAGCCCAAACTCTTAATTATTGAGATATTGTCTACTTTAGCCTAAAGGCCTCACAGTTTTGCCCTATTGGTATAGCTTCCCAGGAGTACACCTATCATAAGATTTATTTCAGATGAGCAAACTTAACCGTGGAGTTCCATAATAAAATTTCAACCATCACACCAAAAGGCCACTCTATGCTTAAGACTTTAGCTTCTTTTTACCTAAAGGGTTTCACAATCTCCTCCACTTAAGTAACTGTCATCCTTGTCAGTATCTTTATCCCATAATTATCCACCAGGAAGATATGATTTTAAAGGTGGCCAATATAAGTTCAGGTGGTGACTCTCTCCACATAGCACTTTATCCTATACATGGTTAAAGAGGTGGCTCCCATAGTGTAATACTTTATCTTGTATGACACTTAGTTTCCATCTTCCGGCTGATGTATTGCTCGGATACCATTTGTAATAGCCCAAACTCTTAACTATCAAGATATAATCCGCTTCGGCCTAAGGGCCTCCCGATTTTGTTCTTTTGGTGTAACTTCCCAATAGGTCACCCATCCTAGGATTTCTTTGAGATGAGCACACTTAACTGCGAAGTTTCTTAATTAAATTTCAACCATTACACCAAAAGGCGTCTAGATGTTTAAGAGTTTAGCTTCTTTTTATTTAAGGGGTTTCACAATAATCCTCCATTTTTCTTTCTTTTAAATATTGTTAGTTAGATTCTTTTCAGTAAATACTTGTTAATGTATTATTAAAGAATCTAAAAGCTGATCAAGTTGATATGAACTCAAATCTTTAGCTTCACTAATAAAGATTACTTTTGCATCCCTTTTTTTGAAAGATATCTTAAAATTTTAAATCAAATTTAAGTGTTTATATGTCCTTCCAAGATAATGAAATATATTAATTATCATCATAATCTTTGTATACAAATTAGAAATATACCAATTATGTAACATATGAATCTATTTTTATTCATGAATTGAACTGTTAATATGAGCATCCTTTACCTCATTGGTATCTTCATAACAATTAGGAATTAATTTGTCCCATATCTCCTTTATTGTGATTAGTATAAAAATTCTTATATAATTATTAGATAATTAAGCACTAACAAAGTATTACATACTTTTACATTTACTTCATCAATCTTTCTTTCATAAGCCCTTCAATCTTAAAAAGGTTTATCAATAATTTAACAATCAACTTCTTTAGTGGATGTGTGATGTTGGTGAGTTAACATGTATCACATGTAAGAATCTTGATCACATAAAAATACTAATACAATTCTTTTAAAAATCAAAATAAATATTATTAAGTAGTATTGATATATGTGTAGATGAACCTTTAGGTAGTGAACCTTTAGGAAGAAATTATGTCATGGTATAAAAAGTAATATACTCTTGGATGTTAAGCGAATAAACAAGCCGATGATCTGATATAAATTGAGAGTTTTATAACACCCAAAGGAGGAGGGGGTGAATTAGGTGAACATTAAAAATTTTTTACAAAATAAAAATATTAATTTAATTTTATGAAAATAATATTATTTTAAAATGATAGTTACAAAGCATAAATAATCATACATGCAAGGAAAAATAAGAGAGACAGGAGGCATAATATTTTACATAGTTTGGTCAAAGCACAATATCGACTTGCATCTAAATAATCTCACAACATTAGAAAACTTTTATATTCTATTACAATTGGGCGAGTACAAACCCTCACAACAATCAATCTTTGTGCCCTCCTACATACAAAAAATTTAAGATTCAAAGAAAAAAAAAAGATATAGTAATAATATTTATCTCTCAAACTTTTTCAAATAATTTTGCACATACATCTCAGATTTGAAATAAAATGATAAATTAAAATTTCTCACAATTATTTCTTTAAGAATATTTGAAAAGAAGATTTTAAATTAAAAATTAAATATATGCAATGCCGTGATTATGAAAATATCAAGATCACTAAATGCATTAAAATTTATTTAAACAAAGAAAATGTCAAAGTGGAGATAGTTTCATCCACATAAATAATTATGAAAAAGATTTTTCAAACCAACTAACAACAATGGAAGGATTGATTTAAAAAAGAATTGTAAATTATAACATATCAATTTTGCATTCAACTAATCATAAAAAAAGAAAAGACAATTCAAAAATTTCTTAATTAATTACTCATTATGTGAGGTTGAAATACACAAGGCTTAATTAGATAAACTCTAATCTTTGGAAAGATGAATAAGATGAAAATATTTATCTATTTAATCTTCCACGAAAATGCCTTGAAAATGAATTTTGCTAAAAAAGTGTGCCTTAAGGTTTTGCAAGAGAGAAGTGAAAATTTGCAAGAGAGAGTATGTCCTAGGGTTTTGCAAAAGAGAATATGTCATAGGGTATTGCAAGAGAGAGGATAGAGATCAAATCCGACTAAGGGAGTTTTTGGAGGTATTTTGAATTTGTTATTTGAAATATGAAATGCATGTATAATTTCCAATTAACCAAAATTCAGCCAAGGGGATTTTAAAATTATTTCAAAATGTAATTAATAATAAAATCAATCATATTGATACAACATATCAATAAAACTAATTTGAAGAGCTTCTAATCAATTAGATTGATCCAAATTAGTGAGAGAAGGGGGAGGCCAAAAGATTCCAAATGTGGATGGTTTGGTTTGGAAAGATTTAAAATTAGGTTCTTTAATTTAGATCCAATAAAATATGATAGCATAGATATGATGAATTAAATGAAATGAATGCACAAAATCATGAAATAAATTAAAGATGGTCGGCCATGTAAGGACCCAAGGTATTTAATGTAATCTAAGATTTTTTCAACTATTTGAATTTTGAATAAAACGGAAATTGTTTAAATCAAATATTTAATAAAAAAAATAATTTGAATATTCACATGAAAAGTATTCTATACAAAATTTAGCGAACCTAGATTTTCAAATGATGGAAAAATGAGAATACTATATGAGAGAGAACATGTAATGGAGGGGAGAGAAAGTGAATAATATAATAATATAAAAAGAATAATTTGATCATGTGTTATAAATTTATTATAATAAATTAATATGAATAAATATTTATAAATAAAAATTAATTAATGTAATCTTGCATTAAATGAAGCGTGGTATAAATGTAAATGGATAATATTCATTTAATAGCGATCAAATTTATTAAGAAATTATGTTTATAAAATAATTTTGATAAATAATTAATATTTATTTTTCAATTAATTTGAATCTTGAGAGAAATATTTGTTATTTTCTGCAAAATAATATAATTATCTAACAAAGCCCAAACCATTTCGATTTTGGTCTTCTTAAACTAGTTGGTAAAACTGAGTTTAATATTTCATCTGAAACTCTTAAAATTATATGTTAGTAGCTTACAACCATATATTTGTTACTATCAAAATTCAAATTAATGAATCATGTGGCCCATGGGACTATTACTTGTTTCCTACTTGCATTTGTAATTTATAAGATCTCAAGTCGACTTTCTGCTTGATGACATAGGGTCTTTTCCAGGTTGAGCCAAACTTGCCAATTACTAAATGTTAAGCTGCAACATCTACTTTCCTCAATATTAGGTATCTGATGTGGAATTCTTTTTCTCTAATATTTGAGTAATTGTACCTAGTTGTGCTTCTCTCAGTTTCTTCCTACTCAATTGATGTTTGGGCCAAAAGCTCTTCCAATGGATCTATATTCGTTTCCATATCTTTTTTATTCCTTTACTGTCATTTTGATAACTCTCCTTTAAAAGTTGAGGAGATTACCACTCATTAGTTATGCAATTTATGCTAGATTGGGAGTAGGACTTCCATTTTTTAAAAAGCACAAAGGGAGCCAAGCCTATTATTGAGGATGATGTGGCTCTTAGGGCCCACATAATGGATGATAATACTTCAACCCATTTTCCTTTAGCCCCTTACCTATTTATTGCTTCTATGTACTCACTGGTATGTGAGTAAAAAACCATGGTGAATTTGAGATGAATCCTTTGAGTTTGGCGAGATTCCTTAATCTTTTTGTTTGAGAATTGAGGCCTATTATATATGGTTGTCATCATTGGGAGCATGTATCTATAAGAAATTTGGAATCCCTTAACTCCATGGCTCACTTTACTAATATTCTCTAATGGTCGAGTTTGGTGAGTACTATTTTGAGCAAGTGATCCATAATGAATTGAATGAGTTGTGCCTAGAAATAATGTGCTACCAAGCTATGATTATTAGTTTCCATGCTAGTTTCTCCATGTTGAGATATCTAAATTCTTTTCCTTAGAGGGCCTTGCTTACACAGTACATTGATATTTTTTTTTTCACCTCTTTTTGAATTAGAATAAAGCTTAATGGCACCTTCTCCCACCCTAAGATGTCTCCCCCCCTAGGTTGAGAACTTTGTAATTGTGAAAGAGAGGATTGGAGTAACTTTAGTTGTTGGAGGGTGGCTTTACATTATTCTTTCCACGTGAAATTTGTAACACTCCCCAAAATTTTGAAGGGCACGCACCTTTCTTCTGAATTTGAGATTAAATGATTGAGCTTTGTGACTCACCCAATTAGTCATTGCACTTACTTAGCAGTTATTGAGGAAGCCATATCTGTGATTACTTTTACATTATTTGGGTTTACCTTTATGCCTTTAGGAGTGGGTAGGAACTTTAAGAACTTTCTAATTTGACTCCAAAAATATACTTTAGAGGGAAAATGTATATTCTTAAGTTGGGGAAATCTTTTTTCAAAACTTGGTTATGATGTTTATGGTTTTACTTTTCACGAGCAAGTCATCGACAAATACCTTTATTTTTTTCCCTTATGATCTTTGAATATTTGATCCATCATTCATTGGCAGGTGGCTCTAGTATTCTTATGGTTGAAGATCATCACTTTATAGCAGAGCATGCCTTTTGGTTATGATAGTAATCTTCTCACAATTGGTAGGGTGCATTTAAATTTGAAGATAGCCAAAAATACATATAGCAAACTCATTAATAGGAATTAGATTACCAAGTTAATGAGTGCATCACTCTTGGGAAGTGGTTTATGATTATCACAATTTGCTTGGATAGAGGACCTACATAAAAAGAGATCTTATCATTATGTTTATTCATCCTATCATTGTTTACATGTAAAGAGGTAAAAAATTCAAGCCTACTTAGAAATCCCATTTATTATAGAGCAAATGCATGAAGATAAGGTTTACATATTATTTATTACAAGATATACATCTAATGCGCTCAATTAATTGATACCACCTAAAGAGGTACTAAACCTAAGTAATAGTCTTATTAATCAATTTCACTCTTATTAAATTCAACATCTGGGTTATAAAAACCTAAAATTTATATCCCTGCTCTTATGGGCTCAGCAAGTTTAGCTCCTTTGTAGAGATTCCACAAAATTTTAAGATACATAAACAAATATGTAGAAAAAAGCCTCGTGTATCAAAAACACAATCATTTGAGAATTGAATTCTTTTCTTATGTTTATTATACTAGATATAATGAAAATTGAAAATCTACTTTGGGATACAATTTCTATGTTGAAAATCTAATTTCTTGAAAAAGTAATAAGCAAGTGATTGCAGCTAATTCATGTGTTAAAGAAAAATACAAATCCATGGCATATTTCACTTATGAAATGTTGTGTATCAAAACTTTGTAGAAAAAATTTGCAACCCTATCACACAACTTATGATCCTTAATTAAAATATAAGCTTCATTTGAGACAACTTTCTTAATGCTTTATGAAGCAACATTTTAATACAAAATATTTAAATTAAAAAATTTTTATGATAACAAATGACTCCATAAAACAATAAAAAAATTATCCCAAAACGAAGCTATAGTCAACTATCTGCATTGTAAGTAATCATGCATGTATTCCATTAAAATAATAGGCTATTAGTTTGCAAATAAACAATCTTATTAAAGATCATCATTGCTTGCACATCAAGAGAAGAAAAATAAATGCTGATATCTTCATCGAAACTTGGGAATTTTTATTCTTTGAATCATAGTTGATAATTTTTAACATATACCCTCAAACTTAAAAGTAAAATATTATTATATTAAAAATAATAAGATTGGATAAAAACAACCATATATCATTTGTGGAAGATAGATGTAGTAATTTTCATTGCTCCAAATCAGGTAGGATTTGGTTGAAATGGTCTCCATATAGACTTAATTCCAAGCCCTCTTTTTTGATATTTTGCTGATGGAATACAACTTTAACTCCCCTTTTTCCTGTCTATAATTTATGCTTCAAACTATATTGATGATAGGAAGATTTTATGGTATGATATGAGGGCAGTGGTTCCAAATTCCAACACCCCTTGGATTGTAATGGGGGATTTCAATTATTGTAGATATCTGCCTGAAAAATTAGTGGAAATGTTATACTTCAGAGCAATCTTCATGATCTCAATTCTCTCATTTCTATTCCAATTTAAAAGACCTAGCTTCTGTTGGTCATACTTACACTTGGTACAATCAAAGAGCAAAGCACCTATTCACATTAAATTGGATCGTGCTATGGTTAATAATGCTTGGTTGGAATTATACCCCATCCCCCGTTATGAAATAAAAAACCCTTCATGCTTGGATCACAACCCTATTATGCCGAAATATGGTGCCCAAATAACTGCTTATCATAGATTCTACTCATATATTAATGGATTAATTTCGACAAATTTTGGTAGATTTTCTTACCAATTTTTTGACCCCTTCCTATGGCCATCAACTTGCAGATTTTTGCAAAAAGCCCAAGTTTTTAAAATTAGAAATCAAATCAAAGTACCAAGCTAATTCTAAAATGGTCACAAAGTATCTTTCTTTGCTTCATCAAAAGCAAGATGACTACCTCAAGAGCCTGTGCCTGGACTCCCAAAACACGAGGCTTACCTCTGCCCTCAAGGATATAAATATGCAAATAGTTTATTTATCTTCTTCTTGGACCTTATGGATAGTACAAAGAGCAAAAGCAAAATGGTTATCACATGGGGAAGATGACATTCACTTTTTATATTCCAAAATTCATATGAGAAGGAATTATAGGAAAACTTCCATCACATTATCCATGGAGAGCACTTCCTCCACCTATTCTAAAGCTGTGAGTGCAACCACAGACCATTTTCAAAAACTCTTCAATCCTACCCAGCCTCCATCCTCTAACATAAGTCTCTTTCCTAGTGACATTCTTCTAGCACATTTAGCTGCTACTCTCATCAAACCCATCTCTCATATGGAAATTAAGAAGTCTATATTCTCTAGTTGTTCTAATTCAACTCCCAATCCTGATGGTTTTAATTTTGAAATTTATAAAGCTACTTATCTATTGAATGGGCCTAAGGTCTATAAAGTTCTTAAATCCTTTTTCTACAGGATATATCCCGAGAGTAGTTAATGCCACTACTCTTGTTTTAATTCCAAAATCAAATCATGTTGCTTCATTATTAGATTTCAGATCCATTTCCCTTTGTAATACAATATATATAATCATAGCAAAAATTTTGGCATTTCATTTAAACCCTATCATGCCTTACATTGTAAGAGATAACCAGCTTCATTCAAAAGAGGATCTCTACTGATAATGCCATCCTAGCCAAGGAGCTACTTTTTCACTCCAGAACCTCGACTAAATATAAACTTTTCTATACAAAACTGGATATAAATAAAGCCTTTGATAGTGTCTCTAAGAAATTTGTGATTGTTAGACAAGCCCATAAATGTTTTCCTAACACTTTCATTTAATGGATCAAAGATTGTATTTTTTATGTTTGGTTTTCCATATGTATAAATGGGACTTTGGAGGATTATTTTATTCCTCTATTGGTCTTAGGCAAGGCTGCCCGTTGATTCCTTATCTTTTCTGCATTGTTATGGATACCTTCTCTTACCTTCTGGATAGTCTGATTCCTGCTAGTCAATTTGAAGCTTTAGACTTTGATGGGTACATGCTTTCCCACTTGATGTATGTAGATGATCTTCTTATATTTGGGAGAGCTTAAGCATCTAATTGTGCCAATTTGAACACAAAACTTCATATTTTGGCCAACTCTTTGGGTCTTCAAGTTAATTTAAAAAAAAACTCTCTGATGGTGGAAAGCTAAGCCTCTCTCTTTTGCTAGCAGGGTGCAATTCTTGCGCTTTACCATCTGGAATTATATTTCCTACTAGATACATGGGTCTATAATTTCAAAAAAACCATTATTAAACAAATTGGCAAGCTTTGTGTAAAATTCTTATACTTTGGGGATACCATTAAACTCTACCTGATATAATGGTCCAACACTTGTAAGCCAAAGTCCAAGGGAGGTATTGGACTACCATCTTTCCAAGCTCTCCAATTTTGTTTTTCATGTTATCTTATAGCCAAAACTTATAATAGGAGCTCTCCTCTTTCGAAAAGGTTCTTATATAGGTATATTTCCCCTTGCAAGCCGCCTCCCTCCACTGCTACCTCTTGCTTGAAACAATTATGTAAAGTTGCTGCTGCAGCAAAAGCCAAATTTTCTTTTTAAGCGTCTCCATCCAGCCCCATGGCACTTTATTGGGATCATTGGTATTATGGGAAAACTATACCTGAAATCAATAACTTGCAATCTTTGCTGAATTTTTCAGTGATTATTAATGAGCTTGGTTGGAACCTGCCTGAGCAACTATCTATTATGCTTACTAAACCACACTACCTACTATTTACCCTGCTACTTCAACCTCTACTTGTTTAAATTGGGAACATTGCATAGAAGGATATCACTCTTTATATCAAGATTTTTACTAAAATAGTGGCAATTCATCATTATGACATAAATTCATATTGCACAAATATCTCGTGTTGTGTTTCTCCTCTTACTACTGGATGGCTTTGGTTGATGAAGCCTTAGATGCGTTGATGATGAAGTGCAGAACATTCCAAGTTACAATTTGGAAGCAATAGATGTGGCTCTGCTAAGCGCAATTGCAGCTTTGGATCCAGACTGGCGGCCTAAGTGCTTGCAGATGAAGTCCCCGGCGCCTAAGAGTTTCCCCAGATCGACGTTGGTTTTTATTCCAAGTCCATTGAGCATGTAAACAACATCCTCGGTGGCGACATTGCCGGAGGCGCCCTTCGCATATGGGCACCCCCCAAGTCCAGCAATAGATGAGTCCACTGTACTAATGCCCATCTGAAATTATTAGAAAAATTATATTATTTCTATGAAAGATTGATGCTATCCAATTTTAGGTAGGATTTAAACAAGATTCGGATTAAATCTTGTAAAATAGAATTCAGGATACTTTTAAATCCTATTGTTTGGATAAAAATCTGATTTCAAACTCATTATTGAGTAAAACTAAGATTTATTTAATCCCCATCATTCAAAAGATTTAATGGATATAAGGATTTATACCCTCACAAATTTTAAATCCTAAAACAAATTGCAAAATAGTTTAATAGGATTTGGCAAAATTAAATAATTTTCATGCCAAATAATTTTCAGATTTTAGTCCTACAAGGATTTACAAAATATGAATTTACAAGATTTACAAAATCCTACTTGTGGCCAAACAGCCCATAATGAGAAGAGTGCAAATGATACTGCTTACTTGTAGGGACACTAGAATATTTGAGAGAGATTGACCGTATGTATCGTGGAAATGGACGGCAAGTTTCTCAACTGGGACAACAGTAGTTACAGCCTCAAGCATTGGAATAACAGTTCCTGGATCACATCATAGATCAAGAGAAGCAAACAAAGTATCAAAAGGCAATAATAATATTTTTAATATAAAATAAAATAAATGTGATGCAAAATTTTTGTTCCAAGATAGCTGGGTTCAATAGTGCATTTTTGAATCCAAAAGAATATTCTCGAAGACTCTTGAAAAAGGTAATACTATTTAAGTCTCCTTGGACATGACATGAGTGTATTTGCAGTTAATCTGTGGTCACACACTTGAAGGCACTTCTAACCTGTGGAGTAAAGAGCTAAAAAGCTTGTTTCGTTCGTTAACAACTTACCCATGTTTATAATCATCATTTTAACTATTTAGCTATTTCACTATGTTTCACATTATCGCACAACTAATTTGAAATATTTTTTACATCAAGCAAGGGTAATCATGGCAATGATTCATCTTCTGATCTACCTTTGCCAAAGTTAAAAGTTCCCCCTCAACCCTAAAAAGACCACAGAAATCACAGATGCTCCACCATCTTTCAATATTCACTAGGGAGTAATCCTACACTCGCCAAAACAATCTACATAAAAACCCATTTGAAACTCATTTTTATAGTTGGATCAACTACATTTGGGAGGGTATCTTCTTCTTGAGAAGGTTTTTTTTTATCAGCACACCTAATATGTGGCATGGATTTGCGTAGATATTTATGATCAGGCATTTTTAATCACTGGGGCAAGAGCATCCCTCAAGGAATGGAGTAATTAGTGTGTCCGGACACTGAACATGTCCAGAGACCAATAAAAATGCGACACATCACTAGGCGCTCGGTACCGAGCTCGGTACCACGGTCGGTACCGACAGCGGTACCGCTCGGTACCCTGTCCGAACACAATAATTTTTCTGAGGAATGGGGCACATTTCTCCAAGCAAGAAATGGTAGGCCTAACTTACATGGCCTACAGACAGCCTCTTCGGATTTGGTTTTTCCAGAATTCATTAATAGGCAGACCCTAGCATGGGGCGAACTGAAGTGTTTGAATGATAATAAGATAAATGTCTACGGTACTTAGCTAATGTGCCTCTAGAGATTCTCGTAGGGTCAATTACTTCTATAATGAGGCAAACAACCTATTGTTTTTAAACTAAATAAAGTTTGGCAAAAAAATGAATATGTTGAAATCTAATAATGTAATTTAAGTAATATTATGGGGTTTTTGCCCCATTAACAAGGCATTAAGCCCTGAGCACTACGGACAATGCCTTGGCATGTGCTGCTCTACAAGTCAAATATCTCTGTTGATTACACACCCGGAGAGAAGCCCCAAAACATCAATTGAAACATTGAGCCCAACTAAGCTTGTTAAAAAAATAGGAAGAATTCGTTAAAGTTCCTTGAGTTGATCCTCATTTACATTTTCGTCATTGACTAATTTGTATTTTTTTTCATTCTATCAAATTTAAAACTTCAATTTACTTATGAGAATGCTGGAAACAAATTTGATGAAAGTGGGATTCAAAGCCCAATTCCTTGACACAATTTTTAAGATATTTATCAACTAAGCTAGCTAGCACATATAAATTTCAAATTCTATAAACTATTTGTGATAGCAAATATGCCATTATCTTACATTACACATGCATCCCACGAACCCTAGTCATTGTCCCATCTTGCAGTCTCCATCCTTAAATCTAGGTATTTCCTAGAAACATGTGATTATTACTTCCTTAAACATCGTTACTATTGTATGTTGGTCGTTGGATAATGAGTAGATGCATTTTTTCAATAATTAAATGTTGTAATATAATAATCAGCATATGTGAACTGAATTGAGGTTAGATAAAAATCAAATATAATTTTTCAGTTGCTAGAAACTACTAGGGAATAGCTACATTGAGAGAGGACAATATAGCACATGAGAGGATTGAATAACAAATATCTTGCCAAAAAAATGTTTTTATTGAAAAAGATGGGACTAAAAACAAAATAAAAATCAACTCAAGAACCTTGAATAATGAATTCAATGCTAAATATGTAAAAGAAGATTACTTGCACACCTGGAGTACCAACCCCAATTGTGTCGCCAAGGGAGATTTCATAGCAGCCCATCTCAAGAAGTTTTCTTGCTACATAAGCAACCTTAAGGGGGGGAACTACCCCTTCAACAGGACAACCCACAACGCATGAAACGTACCTATAGATTTGAACATGGTAGATAATCATGTTAAAGAGTGTCATGAAATCCATTCGTTTTGCTGCATCACCTACTTTATATTTCAACATCAAACACAAAGCTACTAAAGGTATATGTTAGCATAATCACCTACAATTCTACTATATTTAAATCATAGTTGTTTTTGGGCCAGGGAATATATCTAACAGCATTGATAATGAAACATTACCAGCTTGAACCTCATCAACCAGATAAGATGAGGAACTCCAATTATCTAGTTCAATGTTTAAAATTGCGTGATTGGATATTTGGATATTAAGGCGTTTTTTTGTTCATGAGGCGAGACGTAAGCCTTAAGGCATTTTGAGGCGTAAGCCTCAAAATAAAAATAAAATAAAATTGCGTAAAGTGATAATAAATGTCAAAAGTGATTTTTTATATAATACCTAAACAATATATTGAATGATAACATATTAATTTCCTATTGAATTATGAATTAACTAATTTGCATAAATATGAAACAAAAAATTGCACAATATATAAAGTACCAGTGATAAATTATGTGAAATGGAATTAAAATCTAAATATTATAAGAGCAAAATAATATTAAATATTATAAAAGCAATCGAGACGAAGTTGTTGCGCTTGAACGTGCATGAAGGCGTGATTTATGTTAGTTTTAACAAAAAATATATACAAATAGGGTGAGGCATAAGCATCACGCTAGCAGGCCTTAGCCAAGCTTAGGCGCAAGCCTCATAAAAAAGCTAGAGGCGTAAGCCTCGACTCATTTTTCACTAGAATTGCGCTGAGGCAGGCCTTAAGTCGAGCCTCATATTGCGCAATTTTAAACAATGATATAGTTAAAGAAACCAATAAGGTCATAACAACCAACAATTAGTAGACCCCTCCCCCCTTTCCCCACCTTTTTTTTAAAATTGAGTAATTAAGAGGTCTCTCTCTCACACACACATATAATTTGGTGTTGGCCTTCATTGAGTCCATGAAAGATGTTTTGCACGGTCACACCTTTTTGGGAAAAATATGTATATATTTGTGTATGTAATTTGGTCATGACCTTTATTTTGTTCATGAAAGGTGTTTCACACTATCACATTTTAAGGTGCTTTTTCATGTGTTTCTATATAATTTATTATTGTAGACAATTCATATAAAAATTGATTTAACAAATTATATGTATCATAAGTCCTATGATAAGGCCAACTTTTACCAAAAACATCATTTTCCTTGCATTAGATTAAATTGGCCAACTAGGCAAACCTTGAACATGAAGTTACTGACATTATGGTTCCAAGTCAACTTATCAACTTGCCAAAGGAAAGTAAACAAGTGATTGTTCCTTTGCTTCATTTCCTATGCCATGCTTAGAAAATATTAGTATGGACTATGCCCTCTTATATCCTATCAAATGAAGAAGCTAGACCTTGTTAAAGTCTGCTACTTCTCTACAATGGCCGCTCACCTAATTTCCTACTATAAGATCATTGATGACACACGCCAAAGCACTTTTTAATGAGGTGTTTATGATGAAAATCTCTTTAAGACCATAGTTTCTTGGAGATGTTAACAATATGAACAACATTGTAAGAACTATTTCAAAGATGATGTTTACTAAACCAAATTGCTGTAGTTATCATATTTTGATCAAAAGACAGATTTAAGAGGTGAATAGGAGTAAAGGAGATCTCCGTTGTATGGTTGAGCATACTTTTATTTGGTCTATATTGCTCCATATAGCTGATTTTGCTTACAAAAACTTTATGACTGGCTCTACCAAGGCGAGTCCTTTCAAGTGGTGGCATTTTATCAGCCGATATAGATCATAGATAGGGTTTCTTTGCCAGTATAAGATATGCCTACTAAGTTTATTGACTAATTTGCATAAGACATGCATGATTTTCACACTGAAATGCCACATATAAATGAGTAATTTTTATTTTTGCAACTCTTATCCAATATGTTTTATTTTGTCTAATTAATTTGAACTTAGTAAACCTAATTTGATGTTCATGTTTCTTCAAAGATACTTTGTAATTGAAATAAGATGTCTATTTATCATCAACAACACACCCTTAATGAGCTCTATACTTGATTCTATAAGTTTCAATTTTCTTACTTCATAATATTTTTTGAGATTTTCAATTTAAAGGACCATCAATTAATCTTGTGAAAATTAAAACAATTAATAAATTGAGAAAACAAATGATATCCATGAAGCAAGATTTTTTAAGGTTTTACTACTTTATAAAAACTTTACTAAAGGATTTTGTACAATCATAACATCTATTACTAATTGTTTCAAAAGAGAGTTTTAATTGTCAAAACTATTGACCAAGCATCTAAAAATATTTAAGAAAACTTATCGACACTCATTGTGCTTTAATTACCAAATTTCATAAATTATTTTGATATTTCATGTGAAACTTCAGGAGTAGGTACTAAGGAGTTCCAATTCAAGATGAGTATCTTATTTTAGTGAAATATTAAATGAACCAAGCAAATATATTCTAAATATAATAGGTAAGTCCACAAACAATACAAACATTTAAATATTGAAGACATTATTTATTTATTAAACAGATTATTCTTACAAAAAAAAAAAAAAGTGTTATAGACATGCTAAACATGTTGAGAAATTTCAAGAATATACTTTGAGCTAGATGGTATCTATTCCTGTTGTTGTTCTAGATTTATTATTTTTTTTTTTTTGCAATTTATTTTATGTAATTTTGATTTTCTTTGATCACTGACAGTTAGCAGCACTCTTTTACTTCTTGACGTAGTCTTATTTCATCAATGAAACTATGACTTACTTGAGAAAAAAATAACAAGAATATAATGTTTGGCCTTGCACATCAATTAACTATTAAGTGAAAACTCGTAACAAAAAGGCCTGCAAATGAACCGAGCGTTCGACGAGCTATTTATGGCTCAGCTCGATAAGAGCTCGTTTATGTTCGTTTGATAAGATAAATGAACAAATTTAAACAACTTTGAATATACTCAATAGCTAAATCAACAATCTTGAATAACCTGGCGTTCGGTTCGTTTATGTTCACAAACAACATCGTTTAGGGCTCGTGAATATGTTCGTTAAGAAGCTCGATTATGCCTTATTTAATTAAAAATATATATAAATTAAGTTTTTTAAATTTTAACGTTCTTATTTAACTAATTTTAAATTTATATAAATTAAGTTTAATGAATTAACATTATCTTATTTAATGTTATTTATATAGTTATATATAAATAAAAGTTTTTTTTTTACTTTTTTAAACTCCCACCCGCCCGCCTCTCTCTCTCTCTCTCTCTCCTCATTTTAGCGTTTTAATTCTCCTGCCTACCTGCCTCTCTCTCTCTCTCTCTCTCTCTCCTCCGTGGCCACAGGAAAATGAAAAAAAAAATTAAGTGTGAGGGTTTAGTCCCACACCGCCTGGACAACAATAAAAAAATATGCATGTGAAAGTCGTTGGCTGAACAGCAGGCAGATGGGTTGGGTCGGATAAGATTTGGTTCGCAATCAGGGTTTGAACGATTGGTAAGCTGGCTCAATTTGATGAAAAATGTTTTGTGAATTGAGATCGGGATCAGCTCGTTAAACTAGCCGCTCGATAAGCTTCAAATTAATCGAGCACAAACCCAAACACGAGCTAAACACGAACAAGAGATTTTTAAACAAGCTCGAGCTCGAACAGAAGCCAAAGAAGCTCGAATCTTAACGAGCCGAGCTTGAGCACGATTTTGGTAAATAAGCTCGAACTCGAACAGGCTGAAGCTCGGCTCGGCTCAGTTCGTTTCCAGCCCTAGTAGCAAAGAAAGCATGTCACCCCACTTTATTGTGTCGTGTGGAAGTACAAGGCCCACTCAAGCTCAAAAATATATTTGAATAATATTCATGTTTCAATTCAGCATCTATTGCAATAACTAAACATGAATATTTCACTTCTCAATGTGACTCATAGTCATTTAGTCGTTGGGAGCTAATCATTTTTTTATGATTCTACCTCATACTCTCTCTTGCCCACTAGCTTTCATACACATTTCTCATTGGTTCTTTTTTTTTTATGCTAGTAATTTCTAGCTCACACCTAACAAACTTATTCTCAAAAATATTTCTCAATGTCTTATATTCATAGTCTTGATTCACACTGCCTCCATCTCTCGGTCTCTGGCTAGTCACTCAAACTTGAGCCTTGTTGATTTTTAAGTATTGTTTCAACACTTCATTATTATATCTTCGGTTTTTTTTTTTGGCTTTCGAATAATTGAAAATTACTATTAGTGAACTTATCATCATATTTGTTAAAAATTATTATCTAATTTTGGTTTAAGTTTAACTAATTAAATAATTATTGTATGCATATATGATATACAAGTCATGAACACTCTAATTAGTAAAATCTTCTCTTTACTTTAAGCTTTGCACATTGAAAAAAAAAAAATATTGTGTATCATGATTTGCTTGATGCTTTAAACATATTGATATAAAATACTAAAAGAAATTCATTTTGACTACATTAAAAATGATTAAATAAATTTCCAATATTTTAAGTGAATGTATAATGCATTCACTAATGAATGAACTAAACTTAGTGTTCATTTTATAATTAGAGATGGTTATCTTTTTTTAAGGAACTTGTTGATGAATTCTTGATTCTTCACCAAGAGATTTCCTTGATACAAAATTGCCTATGAGTAGTGTTATGGGCTACTTTAGAAGGAATGCAACTATTGTTATTGTAGAAGAAATTATTGGCCTAATCTAGATAGGCGTGGCTTGTGTAGTATTACAATGCAAAATTAGATAGCCAGTTAAGAGTAAAAGAAATATTACAGAAATATATACTCCTTTATACATACAATGCAAACCTTGGGAAGATGTTAGTAAGCATTTTGTGATAAGATTATACCATACGATTGGTAAGCATGACTCAATATGTATTGAATCGCTTTTTAGAATAATGTATCTCATTCCTTGCAACAAAATTGTAGATACATCACATATAGCTAAATTATATTTTTTATGAAGTTGTTAAACAACATACATTAATTTGAAACTATAAAAAAATGCAAGGAAAAGGATAAGGTAATGGTCTAACCACGCATAAAAAAAATTCCTCAAAGAACTAAAAAAAAAAATAAGTACAAGACAGACTGGATCCTATGAAGTTGTAAAATGTAATAAAACAGAAGCACATAATTTAACTATCCTAGAGAAGTGTAATGTCAATCAAGTTATTAATGCATCAAACCTTACTATATACCATAAATAATAAACCAATGAATTGAATTCTTCTCTTTTTTACATCTTCTAGTTTTATATCCACCAAATAATTTGCCTGTTTTCCAAGAAAAAATTAATGATATATTTATAAAAGCAACTCTAGAAGACGAAATAGTCTCCACTATTGATTGCAAATATCTAAATATCTGGTGAAGTTTAAAAAAAAAACTCACATGTGATGATAAATACGATTTAGTTGAAGAATTTCAACTAATTTTTTCTAGACATGTTAAAAGAATAAACCATCTGCTAGAATTGAATTTTTTTAATAAGTAGAATTAATATGGAACACAAGTTTTACAATCACAATTGGAAGTGTAAAATGTTTACATTGCATTTATCTTTGCATTTTGAATTGTAATTAGTTCAAGTTAGGAGTCTGTATTTGCAATTTTTTTTATAAGTTTCTAAACACACCTATGTTGAGAGATCATGTGATTTCTTTTTCATAATTTTTTTGCATGCTCTTATGATGGGAAACCATTCTAAATAACCTTCTTGCATTGCATTTCTGATGAAATTATGATAGATGGGTTTTATTGGATATTGTCATTTTACTATGCCTTGAATCCATTTTTCTGTATGGAGATATTATTCATTTGGTTTTATAGGATGTTCAAAAAAATTTGTTGGTTGTGTGAAGCATTTGTTAGAGATGTTGTAGGTTATGTTAGGTCTGCTTCATAAGTTTAGCATGCAAATCTTATATATTTTTTATGCGAATCTATTCATCAGAACTAATAAGCAATACCTATAGGTCTTTCAAAATTTTGAGTGGTCCAATAATCCATAAATTAAACTATTAAGGGGTAATGATGACCTGAATTCAATTTGAACAGGAAGAGCCTCCTTCAACTATGGGATATTGATCTCTAATCAACTAAGATATTTAAAATCTTTCAATAAGGATTTTTTCTTGTTTAAGTGTGAGGGGCATCAATTTGACATTTTATTCTCTTTCTATTTCTTTTATATTTCATTCATTATTTCATAATTAGATAAAAAATGTAATGGTCATATTTAAATCTATTATATATATGGCTTCCTATGATTCACCGACACTCCATCATAAGAGGGAATACAGTGTCGAACATGTGTCGGACACAGAAACACGCCCGACACGACTAGGATACATGTCAGAAATGGCAGATCCGTGTAATATTAAAATAATATTTAAATTAAAACGGACATGCATGTCCTAATATTTGATATTAAATTTATTTACATTACAAAATTTGTATATTTTAAAAATCTTTTAATTAAATAAAAGGTGTTTAGGGACCATTCGAACTGTATATCCATGAATACGTGCATGACTAGCCGTACGCCTTAGGGTTTCGCTTTACACTGTCGCTCCTCTCTCTTGTCTTCTCCGTTTATGCGACCAAGTGAGCCGACCAAGCTGAGAAAGCACACTATTGAAGCCCGAAACCTCCTCGTTTTCTCGTCTTCTTCGTTAGTTCTTCTCTTCGACTCTTCGTCAATTATGCGATGAGGCGAGCCCAACCAAGCAGGCTACTGCTCTATTTTAAGACTGGTACGTCCGACTATAGCCGCTCTCTCGTCGTTCTCTTCACTCATTCAATTTCTCACTGGTTCGTCTTCACCATTTTCGAAGGGTTTCAACTCTTGTGTTTGCTCTGTCGAAGCCAGAAGAGGGAGAGTGAGGTAGACATGTTCAATTAAAGTATAGATTGTTGACTTCTTTTTTTCCGCAAGCAAGTGAGAAACTATACCTTACCAATTTATTTGATTTTATTTTTCATTTTTTCTCTTGGAAATATGCCATATTTATTGAGATTGTCGGCTTTATGTCAATATCGTTCTCAACTCTTCTTATATTCTTATGAAAAGTTGAGAGCATGACATTCGTACTAGGGTAAAATTTCAACTTGTCAATATCTATACATTGATTTATTATTGTTTTCCATTTCTAATATGATGCTATATCAATTTCTATACACTATTTTAAAATTATAATGATGTATCCGCATCGTACATGTGTCCTATATTTTTTATGATGGTTGGATCCCATGTCCATGTCGGTGTCGCCGTGTCCTTGCATCATAGATGGCTTCTTTTCCATAGTAAACTTTATGATCCATTCTTATGATTAATTTATATCTAGAGGTTAAAATTTTTTTCACTTGTATTGTGATTTATATTTATAATGCATGTCCATTCTCTATTATTCATCATAAATAGAAAATATGTATTCGTGTTAGATGATTCCTTACAAGATTTGCTAATTATTTCTTGCATTCATTTCATTAGAACATCACCTTCATTAGAAAATCAATAAAAGTACTACACATCAATTATTTGGTACAGAATTAAATTTTCAAATTAGATTTCCTAACCTAGACCTTAGAAAGTCCTGCATCGCACTTACCCTGCCAATATTCAAGGATCTATAATCTCATTTACTTGGATGCCACTGCCACCACTGCCATTTAAATGACAACCATTGCAACCACCACTCAAGTAGATTCTTTAAACAGAGTTCTTCAATCAATGATTAAAATTTCCAATGCTGCCTAAAGAAATACAAAAATCAAACACTACATTCATATGCTATAGGAGGGGACCTTTAACTTACTGATCCTAATATTCTAAAGGGTAACCAACATCCTAATTTGTTTGGAGAGTTTATAGGAGAGCTCAAAGTACACAACTAAAGTAAGCATAAGGCTATTCTATGTTGAAACAACAACTTAGTTTAGTTTAAGTTTTTTTCTGATCAAGTGATTATGTATTTAGGAGGCAATTATATTTAGGAGTCTAGTATGAGTCATTTTATATGTTTGCATGCTTACTTTATGCTTTTCGATGCAATTTTGTTCAAGTTGGTAAAATTAAAAGGTTAATTATATGTTACTATCAACGTATATTTTAGGATGCATGTCATTTACCATGTTGTGAGGTACAATATAGGTTGCTAACTAAATAATAGGGTGAGTTAATCATAATTCTCCATTGCATAACCCTAGAACATCTATTTAAAATAATAAATTTTACAAGGTAATAGTCAAACCTAATCTAAACTGACAAATGATCATATTGCCCATGATGCTTAAAATGAAAGCTAAAAATAGACTAAGAAAACTCTAACTCATTGCTATTACACAAATAATACGAAGATACACCACCTAATTCATGATTTTCTTATGCCAAATCCTCACGGGTTCAAAGAACTCTATTCCAAAGAGTTGAAATATGTGTCAAGGAAGAATTGGTAAGTCTTATTCTGCAGTGTAACAGTGTTGAAATAGTGAAATCAATCTTGTCAGGATTACATCCCTAGGAAAATACAAGGAATACATCTTGAAGAAGAGACAAACAAGCCACTTTACTATAAGAAAATAGACAAACATCTGCTAGATCCTCTTGAAACAATCAAATATCTCCTAAAAAAGCGATCTTTATTCACGTTTTTTTAATCAAACTACTTGAACTTTAGACAACAAATTTAGGGAAGATTCATCTACAATTTTGTTTTTATATTTTTCTCCCTCATGGCTCAGTTTAGGGCTTAAGATTTACGTTTTATGATGTGGGCATTATTGGTGTTAAAGTTTGGGACTTTACTACTTTTAATTGTAATAGATAAGGGGTTCATGAAGAGATATAGGTGCAGGTTGGATCTTGAGGTGGGGGATTCTAGGTTTCTCTTTTTGAGGAAAGAAAGGGGGATGGGTTGGTTAAGAGAAAAAGAGAAGGGGTGAGTTTGCATTTGAGATTATGCTCATGGGATTTGGAAAGGGTGCCAATTGTTGTAGAGGAAAAGTAAGAAAGAAGTTAGACTAGATTTACGGTTAGTTTGAAATAAGGTAGTTAGGAATTCTAGTTTTTTATGGAATAAAAAAGAAATTTAAATTAACATAAATTTGAGAGTAATTTTAAATATTCCGTTATTCTAGAAGAATTTTGTGAAGGGTTAGCAAAACACTATAGTATTTTGTTGCAGCATAGGTGAATTTAGGTGCTTTAACAATTAATGCATCAAAAAAAGACATGACCCAAAAGAATTAGATAATAAGCAATAAAACGGTTAAGAGATTTGGGAGATCAAAGAAATGACCCTAGAAGTCGCTTTTATGTGATTTTATGTTAGGTTTTTTTATTTAGGAAGGTTAATGATGAACCATAAACTGTGGCCAATATCTCAACAATAAAAATCCAAAAGAGCATGCCATAAGAACATCATGGATTCTTCAAACTTGATCTTCATCATAACAATGATCATCATCTTGTTGAATTACTGATGACAATTCCTAGGATGATGTTGCGTTATAAAATCAATTGGAATAGTGAGTTACAATGAAAGATTTTTCAAAAGCCTAAAAGAAGGAAGAATGTGAAAGAAGATGGAAGGAGAAGCAAGTACATGACTTAGAGGAGGGAAAAGGTTGTTAAGTATTATTTTCATTACAATAAACAAAGTGCTAATCATATAACCCTTGGATCTTTATTTATAACAAAAAAATTTATAATACAAGACTAATAGCCAAACTTATCCTAAACTGATAAATTATCATATTTCACAAAACAAATAAAATAAAAGCTAAAAAATGAGCTAACAAAAAAAAAGCTAATTCAACTAAAATATTAAAACTTGACATAATCTATAATTATTCTACATCAATTAAGCCCTTTTACTTTCAACTAATGTGTTACTATTATAGCTATTTTTCTATTATTAGAATATGAGGCAATTCTATGGCATAAAAGGGACTCTTCTTACAACAAATACTCTACCCCATGCTTTATGATAAAAATTGACGATTCACCTACAATCACTAGAGATGCCAAGCTTGTTTGATGTCAACCATGATGGAAGTCATGAATTAGGTCCAATATATTACCCTTCTTCAAAATCCGTTAAGCTCTTAGAATTCAATGTTATATTCTTTTGTTCTCCATCTATAAGATGCATAGATTCTCAAGATGAGACAACCTTGATATTAGATCTTGACACTTGTCAATTACAATATTATGGTAATGAAAAACTTAGCTCATGTTTGGTCACTACAAGAATGTATCCTATCCATGCACTTCTTCCTTAACTTTACAATAATCTAGTATAAATTATGTGCATGGCATATCATAAATTTTGGTTTGCATCATCTAAATAGCATAATTAACAATTTTTAGCAATTACAGGATTGTAACATTTTGTTTAACTTCTACCAATTTTCCCCTTCTAAAGGTTGCTAGAATTTGGTTTGCTTCATTCATATTTGCCTTTCATTTTGCGCAAGCCATCATTTAACATAACATATTCATTTAGACTTATGGACAAATTTGTGGAATCTAATCATCACCCACATAAAAACTAAACATATAACCATACTTATGAATTGGGCCTTGGCATAGTGGTTCTCCCAACCAAGAGGTCGTGGGTTCCATCCCTACTCTTCACATTGCTGCCCTGTAAAAAAAAATCAAGCATGCATTTTCATTCGGCTCTTGTATAAAAAGTTTGACCCGTTTAATGAGCCTTCTTAAAATTAGTAACTTGTCTTATGCCCACTACATAAAATCTATGAGATAGATTTCTATTCTTTTAAAAAAAATATGCTTCAATTTGGCCCTTTAATAAAAAAGAGCATATTCCAAACATAATGACTTTTGATCGCAATTCATCACATCACATAAAAGAATTGCAAAGCCAATAACTGTAGCTCCAACATGCTACACATAAGTTATTGACAATATCTAGCATCCTGTCAGTTTTAGTCAAATGATGAAGACCCAATATGAATCGCATATTTCCTACTCAATGAACGCTAAACTACAAAGTGGAAGAAACTGTTTCTTTCGATGGAAACATGATAATGAGATAGCTAAGGCTTCAGCACACCCTGATAAGTACAAACCATCATCATTATCAGCCTCATCCTATCTATTTCTGGTTGGCTTCAAGAATCCTTCACCATGTATTCCTATTGCTTAATCTTAAGCTTAATCAAATTTATGAAGATCTTACATACTTCTTTTAGATATAAGCTTGGTCAACCTCTTTTCTTTTTCATATTTATTTTGCATTATTTTATTATCACACTAGTAATCCTTTCTTTTGACTTCTTTATTGCCCAAAATTAAAATCAATATGTGACAGACCTTGCATTATTAAATTTTATCAGTACTATCAGAGTTACATTGCATTTCTTCCGACCGATTAAAGTTAAGAGCACCTAGATATATGGATAACAATTATAGATTTATAGATTTAGTGATGTGAAACTACTAGGAGTTACCTTGGAAATTAGAAAGACAATTGAATAAAGCTTTGCTCATGAAAATTTACTACTAGCACATAAAAGAAGATTATGAATCTAAAGTAATCAACTTGCTTAGGCCAAATAAGTGCAATAGTGATTAACGAAACAATTCCATCAAAGTTCAAGGCAAGAGTAAATGCTAAGTACACATAACATAATCCAACATTTAACAACGAGAGGTTCACCTCAAGGGCCTTCTCACTCAATCACTCGTAGGCTTTAGCGGAGAAAGATGAACCATACGAAGAAAGATATTACCACTAGGAAGACAGCGCCGAAGACCTTCGTTGATGGAGCGGTAGCCGGTGGTGATGAAGGTGGTGGGTGGCCGACGATGATCCAACAACTTGGTGGAAGGTGCTCTTTGATTGCCAACGTCAAATGGTACAAGATGCGGTCGATGTACCCTTCAACGGTTTCGTCGTTGCCAAAGAAAACGTCAAAGTACAGGGACCCAAGGATATCCGTCCTTCCCTCTTCGTCAAATATGAATCTGAGGTTGATCTAGGGATCGGCCATGCATCATTGAAGAGATGGGGAGAGGGCGTCGTCTTCTTCTCTTGGCTTCAAGTGTTATGAGCAACCAAAACTTCCCGAGGGAGGGAGCAAGGAGAGGGGCGGCCAAGGTAGAGTGAGGGGTGGGTGACTTGGGTGAGGGGATTTAGGTTAAATGGGGGGAGAATGAGATTTACTCAAATCTGAAAGTAATTTCAGATTTTGAGTAAATTTGGAGGGAATTAATTTGAAATTTGAAAATCAAATTAATGAGAGAGAAGGGGAATTTAAGTGGAATTAATGGGGAGCCCATTAGGGGTGGCCGGCGGCATTGAGGAGGGAGAGGGGTTAGGGGGAGACTAATTGCTTTCTAAATAAGTTGAGGTCCAAATATGAGGGAAATTAATAATTCCACTCTAAATAAAATTTGGATTGGATTCAAATTCGAAATCTTTCCTTATTTGGAATTTTGCGAATATGGAAAGTTTTTTAATTTCAAATTTACTAACTTCTCCCTTTATTGCAAGAATCAAATTAGGGAGTCATTATGACGATTAAAATCATCATAATGATTTTGGGGGAAGATGGGGCCGACGGTCAAGAGGGAAGGGGGCGGTTGTGTGGCGGGTTGGGCTAGGTTGGCGGATGGGATTTATGTGGTGGAGCTAGAGGATGAATTGGGGTGGAAGATGTGAAACCTCCTGTGGTGGAGAGGTTGCAAGGGGGTCGGCGATTGACTTGGGGAGAGGACGATGAGAGAACACACAAGCAAACTAGAAGTAAACTAACCACGAGCCGTGGACTCTTCCAACGACTGGTGGGCCTTGCACTCGCTCACCTTGAGCTCACTCTACCTTCTCTCTAGATCTCATGCAAGAAGAAGAAGAAGCAAAGAAAATTTCATTTATCATTCATAAAAAAAAATACAACATATGAGACCACTATATATAGGTCTACACTTCATGAAAAGAAAAAGTACGAAATTGCCCTCTGGGCTACAATAACAAAACAACTCCCAACAGGGGTAAAAATGGAAAACAACAAATAACTAAATAACACATCATGAAATCTGAATCAAAAGTAGAGGCGTTGAATCGTGGCCGTAGATCTGCGATTCCTTCGTCGATAAATATGTCGGTAGCATCTGTCGATGTCCTCATCATTTAGGACCATTTAAATGGTTAGGGCTTATATAAGATTATCATTATCTTTCACTATCTATAATTTTTTAATTAAATAAACAATTTGCTAGACTGAGAATGTAATTCAAAATCAAACTCAATTTCTCATCCTTCAGAATGGAAAAATAGCAGACTATTTAGTCCGAAGTTGATTCATTTCAATAAACTGGCGAAAGAAGAGCCTTGAGATATGGGAATATCAAGAGTGCATCAGTATAGCGTCAAAATATCTTCTCAAAAGATGATGGATAAATCCTAAACACTTGATATTGTGTCCAGTCTGCTCAAACAATGATATGACGCTGAGCTACTTTGTAGGAATTAGGATACAACATTGCAAGGACTTAGCAATAGTTTAAATAATCCAACATGCCATAATAGAATTGCAAGGACTTAGCAATAGTTTAAATAATCCAACATGCCATAATAGAATCGGTTCGCATTATTTATCAGCACAACTTACTAATGCATTTTACTGAATCATAGTAACCAATGAGTACACACTAGTTTATATTCATCTTAATAAATATCATAATGCAATAGAAACATTGATCTGCAAATCCTAAAGATAGCTCGTTCAAGAATTCTTAAGAAAAAACATACCCACGAACAAGTATTGAACTTTTCTCAGCAGCACTGGTGACCTCGCGATAACGGGCAAGGCTCTCATCAATGCTACAATTTATGTTTGACTTTGAAAAAGACTCTGAGGCTGATGCAAATACAGCAATTTCCTTCGCCCCGTTTACAACTGCCGCCTCAAATCCCTGAGAATGATTATGAATATTAATAGCAACAGAAAAAGTTCAAATAGATGATCCTCCAAAAACTCATGTCACCTTAAGATTCGGAGTTAAAACAGGAAGCCTCACACCCTCTATATCTCGAATAGCCTCCATGACATCTTTTGCATCTGCTAGCTATGGTTATATCACATACAAATGTATAAGATAAAACAACAAAAATATTGGAAAATGCACATTCTTATTTGGCTGCAATTTAAAATACATGAAGCACTGAATGGACAACTTACATTCCCATTCAAGAAAAAGGACTCATAAAGCACTCAAAGTAATCTACATATGAATTACTGCTACTTTTAAGATAAAACGTCAATTAATATTTAGGAAGCGTATTTGTGCAACAGTTGCCAAAAAAGTTTATAGTGGTTCTGCCAAATAAGTTTCTGTTTGGCTGCATAAAATGCTGTCTTGATTCCCTGGGTTAAAAAAAAATACATTAAAGGGTTAAAAAATAATGTAATGTAAAATTAGTACTATTTAGCTCCGCACTTACAATGAATGAGAGGGAAATGCTTGAATCACAAAAAGTTTTCATTCACAAAGTTTAGGAGGGTGACAATTGTTCATCATGCAGGATTAAATGTTAAACACAGTAAAGCCCTTACACAAAATTTATATTGATTTGGTTCTCTGTGCAGCTAGGCCAAATTCGTTTCTGAGTTGCTGTTGATTGCCAATTGGTGGATCTCTGGGTTGCTGAATGTAAGCCAAAACTTGAGGTCGGTTCGTTACTGTTTTATTTTGCTGTTAACTCCGTGGGCTGATCTAATTGGACTGCAAAGCATACTGCGAGAGATAAATGTCATTTGATTTATCTACTGTAGATCTTATGACCTATGCAAGGCTATTAATGGCAAGTGGCTCAGCTAAGTTGGGTTAAATGGTTCAATGGCTTTACTGGTTCCTTGCAGCTTCACCGTTGGATTATTTAGTTGTGTTAGTTCACAGGGAAGACAACAGTAGCAAAATATCAATGTGTTAGTTCTCAGGCTTAATTATTGGGGTTTCAGCTGGGATTTATGCTAAGTTGTGTTTGCTTACTAAATGGGGCTTTGCTGTGATATTCCCCGCTGGCAATTAAAAGCTGATTGTATTTCTGTAGGAAAAAAAAAAGGTAATTGCATGTTTGAAACTAAAATTAAGGCTTTCCAGCTCCTTGTAGGAAAATCGGAGCTGCCGTGCATTGCATGATTTTCTAGGATTCCTGTGCAATCAGTATTTTTTAAATTGTAGCAGTTATGGAAATATATGGAACTGATTCAGACAGTCAACTGTGTAAGTGAAGAACAAAGGGAAACTTCGTGTTTATAACTATGGGATTACTGAGGCAAGTAAAAGATGATATTTTTTATTGAATAAAAAAATTTCTTCAAATTTCAATTTTAAGTGAACAAGTTAGATGTGACTCATTCAAGTACCTAATTTGGTAGAGTTTTGTACCTGCATGAGGCCAAGATTTATTGCCTTTGTAAATTCTTTTATTGATTTAATTTTTATTTACATATTTTGATATTATTTGATAATGCCCTTGATTTTGTTCAAGTTCAACAGGGATTCTATTCGTCGGAATCAAATTACAATTTCTCACTAATTTTACAAGGTTCAAAATTGTTGCCAATTTCCATGAGAATTTCTTCAATCATTATATTATTGTTTGAAGTTAATATCATAGTTACTGCTTGCATTAAAAAAATTAAATTGTTGAATTATTTAATGTTTGTAACATGTGAATTCTAAGCTCTTTTAGAATATATACACACATATTATCATTCTAATTGCATTAGAAACGCCAAATCTAAACCCTCCAACATCAAATTATGCCCAACTTGTTAGCATGCAAAATTAGCTCATTCCAATGAAGGATAAACAAAATTAAAGTTGAAATCTTAAAAGAGACCAAATGCAAAACATAGATTATATCTAATTAGCAAAAACCTAAACATGCATTGTTGGATTCAAATTTATTTGTAGGTGATACCATAGCTTTACTAAAAAAAACAAATCAAGCTAGATAGAAAAAAAGAAGAGAGAAAGAATGTCTAGAATGTGAAGCTCAAGGATTTCACTATATTGACAAAAAGTAAGAGAACTATGCAAAATAATTGGCTGTCATAGGCTCACCCTCTAACGTCATTTTTATAAACTTAGGTTGAAGTACAACACCACATAAAAAACTATATTTGAATGATATACATAAACTTAGATATCAAGGCTTAACAAGTTTTTTTTTTTTAATATATTGAGAACGCATGCAAAGTTCAAAGCGTAAGACGAATTTAAGTGAAGTCATCGCTGACTTCACTTGAAGTTATAGAGTTTTGAAACCTCTGCAACTTCGCTCTAGCTTGTTGAGTAGCTGTGAGACCATGGAAAAATTGACATAAGCGAACAACCGTAGCAACTTGAAAGATTGTCTAGTCTTTGGGCTGAGTATGACCAATTAAATAGCTTTGGATGACTTGAACTCGGTTGTGTATTCAGCATAATCTTAGCAACTTTAATGAATTGATCCTTCTTGTTTGGCTAACTAGCTTTGAGCCCGGTACAAGTTGATCATTGAGAATGGGCTAATCTAGCCTAGGCAAATTTACGTGTACATTTTATTCACTGATTCTCTCGTCCCTTCTAAAAAATCATTAAAGAAAAATAACATGAAAGTAACAAACACGATAAAGTATCACATGGATTATGACTAATTATGCATAATTGAGAAAAGTTAACTCGTTACCAGCTTTGAATCTATAAATACTCGAAGAGTTCCTTATATCACCATTAAGATATGGAGAAAATCAAGAAGAGTGTGATGTAGAACTATATATGCAAGTGATGTTGATTTGGAAATCACGCGTTTTTGAACAGAGCTCAACAATTTATTAACTCGCAATGAACTTAAGCAATGACTTCAGCATGCAAGGGGGCAATCAAGTTTACGAAAACAATCACATGCTAATGGGAAGACCATTAAATAACAGATTAATTAATAACATGCTCACGTGGTATTTCAAAGACAATCCCTAAGTTAACAAATAGATTAGTCACTACAAAGACCCGCTCACAGAACACTCTTGGTGTGGGCTAAGCGGATAAGCTTTCACAATTAAACGATGCCATGATTGAGGAATCAAAAAGATACAAGGGGGGAGGGAGAGAGTTTACCCGCATGGAAGAAGAAACTAAGCCACGACGAAGTCGTTTGGCCATCTATGTGGACATGACAGCAATATGAATCCTCTTGCACACCCAGACAGCACTCTAGCGTCTCCAGAAATTCTGGACAGCAACTATGAGGGCGCCAAATCCAGGAACAACCGGTAGTGGGTCTAGAAAACGGGTTGATCCTGTAATTCAGCAGCAGGCGGCTATTTTTGGAATGATTTGGGAGGGAATTAACAAGCTCCTAAGAGAATTCAAATTTGAATTTCAGATTTGTTGATGGGGATGTCCTTCCAAACATAGCCCAACAATTTAGGAAAGGAATTCAAGGCTTATAGAAGAATTCGAATTTGAATTCAAATTCCCCAAAATTAACGCTAAGCTAATTTAGGAAGGGGAATTAATTGGGATCTCTAATTAATATTCAAATTGATTGATTGGATATCTTTTCAAACATAACCCAACAATTTGGGGAAGGATTTCAAGGCTTTAGGAGATTTCGAATTTGAATTTCAGATTTTTCAAAATTAACACTTGGCTAATTTAGGAAGGGGAATTAATTGGGATCTCCAATTAACATTGAAATTGATTGATTTGGATATCTTTCCAAACATAACCCGACAATTTTGGGAAAGGATTTCAAGGTTTTAAGAGATTTCAAATTTGAATTTCAGATTTTTCTGAAATTAATGCTAGGCTAATTTAAGAAAATGTTAGAGGATCAATTTAAAATTTTTGGGGGAAAAGGAAGAGGGGATCATGACGGTTTCGACCATGGGAACAAGGAGGTGGTCAATGGCTATGAAGAGTGGGGGAAAGGAGAGGCGGTGCATGGTCAAGGCTAGGAGGAGAAAGGAGGCGGTCAATTGGAGCTTTGGGAGGAGATGACGGTGGCAACAAACTCAATGGGGGTGGATGCAGAGATAAACCATGAGCTCGGACGCTTCCTGCAGCTAATGGGTCTTCCTTTGCCCTCACCTAGGGACTTCACATTAGCTCTTATAAGAACTCTCAAGGCCCTCAAACACACTTAGACACAAAGTGCATAAATTTTCATTCATAATAATCATCATCCCTGCCAAGGGGGAGGTGAGGTCTATAAATAGACAAAATACAATAAAACATCAAATGACAAAAGTGCTCCATGGGGTCACATAAACCTACTTCCTCAAGTGAGGATAAAAACGGAAAATTACACATAATAAATCAAATATAAATAATTGCTTAGAAATAAAGCAATCTGATCCTAGTCATAGATCTCTGGCCCTTTCTCTGATAAACTTTACACGGCCGGATGTCCTCATCATTCTCGTGGGGTGGAAAAGAGCTAGACTCCGTCGAGTATGCATCCTGAGTGCTCTCATAGATCTCTACCGCATCCGGGTCAATCCTCTGGAGCTCCTCGCGCTCTAGCCAAGTGTCCTCTATCTCCAATTTACCTATCCACCTCACCAAGTACCTTCTTCATCCACCCTCTTTCGTGAAAAAGATGTCAACATTTTAAATCATGTCAACTTTATCCGCAATAGGTGATTTAGGAATATTTAAAACTGGAGGAAGGCTTGGCTTCTCACATGGTGGGGTCACACAAGGCTCATTATGTAGTTGATTGGGTGGGTTAAACTCTGAGCCCTCATAAGATACTAGATCTTCAATGTTTAAAAAGGGGTTGATATTAAAATTTGCAGGCAGATCCACCACATAGGCATTGACATTAATTTTCTTGATTATTTTTAATGGTCCCACACTTTTAACATGTAGTTTCTTAACGGTCCCTTTCGAAAACCGTTCCGGACGGATCTAAACTATCATCAAATCACGCATCTTGAATGTCTTGAATCTTTATTTAAGATCAACGTGAAGTTTATAATTTGCATAGCTCTATTCAATACATGTAATTTTCTTTTGTAAATAATGCAGATGTGATGCAAGTAAAGATGCAACTCAAAAATCCTATACCTAAGGCACATAGGTATGAAATCTAAAGGCCGCCTAAGCTTGTACCCATAAACAATCTCAGCTCAGACTAGTGGTGCGATTCACAGAATTATTATAAGAAAACTCAACCGTAGGGAGCTTGGCCAGTCTTTAACGTGCTCACCTACTAGGGTCCTTAATAGATTCCCTAGACTCCTATTGACCACTTCATTCTGGCTATCAGTCTGAGGATGAAAGGCTATGGAAAATAGCAATTTAGTGCCCATTTTCATCCATAGGGTCTTCCAGAAATAATGCATCAATTTGACATCCCTATCAGATACAATGGTCTTGGGCAAACCATGTCATCTGATGACCTCATTAAAATATAGCTTAGCGACAAGTGAGGCATCGGATGTTTTGGAGCAAGAAACGAAATGTGCCATCTTGGAGAAACGGTCAACTACGACACATATGGCATCATTCAAACGGGAAGTCTTGGGCAGCATAGACAAAAGCTTGATCTTCTTGCCCGCATACTCAAAAGCGCAGGTGTTCGAACGCCCATAGAAATGGACATCATTATCAAAGAGTCAAGGCCACCCTAGAATGATTTATCTCACATCCATGATCAGAATATTACACCAAATGTTCTCCTTATAATCAGCGAAGGAGATAGGTATGAGGCAACGTTTCTTCACCTTTAAGGCAGTGGAGTTGACCCAGGCTACCTTATAATGATTAGGGCGGGGAACAACAAAGAGACTAAGCCTAGACACCATGCTGGAGGAGACAGCATTGATGCAATTGCCACTATCCACAACAATTTTTGTCATTTATTTTGGTGGTGTGGAAAATTGAGGTCCTACGCCAGTCATCAGTTATAACTAGTTGTGACAGTGCACATCTCACCACACAGATGGGAGAGGTGTCTACCCTCTGGATACAGTGGATGACAGCAGTGTCATCATCTTCTTTAAAGAATTCTCCATCATCTTCTTTAAAGAATTCACCATCATCGTCAACTTGGTGAATCTGGTCAGCCTCGAGCTCAAGCTCGTCCTCAGTGACTTCCTCAATAATCGTGACCTTGTAAGGACTAGAGCACTGAGAAGAGACATGCCCAATACCCCTAACATCGAAAGCACTTAATCCCTGGGTGAGACCGAGGTGTATCTGGGGTCGGTGACTTGCCCCTAAAATTAGGACGGGGCGGAGGAGGGCCTGAGGGTGGTCGACTAGTGCTCCAGGGAGTCGCCCGTGTAGCATAGTGATGTGGGGTCGATCCACTAAAAAAATCTGTGGGGAGGTCTAGCATCCTGATGTATGTCAGAATGCTTTGATCGGATCTCCTCAAGGTTTAGGACTAGGTTGTATGCACTATCTAATGTAGTGATGCTCTGGGAAAATAGCTCATTGCGGAGATCCTCACGCAACCTGGTAAGAAACATGGATAAGATCTAGGCGGGAGTATTCGAGGTCTCACCCTTGTAGCGAATCATGTAATCGTCAAAAGCTACAATGTAGTCCTTCAAGGTTTACTACCCTGGGTCAGCCTAGTCCACTTATCCAGAAGCCTAGGGAAATACGAGGGAGGAATGTACTTCTACTTGAGTTCGCGCTTCATAGAAGTCTAGTCAGTAATAGCGAACTCATTGTGGGACTCTTTAAGGCTCTCTAGATTGGCCCAATACTGGTTGGCCCTACCGGTGAGCTTCATTTCAACAAATCTAACCTTTCTAGCCTCAGATATATTGTACCATTTGAAGAAACTATCCATGCCCTTAATCCAGTCCAGAAAGAGCTGGGGATCGAGTGTACCGTTAAAAGTGGGAGCATTAACCTTAATATTTCTCAATAGTTGTGCATCAGGGTCGTGGTTATAATCATGGTCATACTGGGGAGCTCGATAAGGGGTACGGGGATGTCCTTTATCCCATACGCTGTCATCTCCATATATGGAAGGAGGCCTAGATGATAAGTAAGGTGACTGGTGATTCATAGCTCGGTCTAAGGTATCAAATAGTTTCGTCGTCTAGCGACGGAGCTCAGTAATATCAGCTTGATTCTCCCTAAGTTGTTGATTGATTGTGCTCATCTGACCTACCAGTAGGTATAGGGTCCTATGAATTTGTTTGGGTCCATCCTATTTCTATGGGGTGACTCAGGGTTATGCAAATGGAAAGAAATAATATAATGACACAAACAAGAGAGGTGATGCATGTAGGATGTGATTTAGATGCTAACACATAAAATAAAGAAATCCAAATAGGCACCTAAATGCAACCATGCTCTGATACCAAAATGATGTAGAACAATATATGCAAGTGATGTTGATTTGGAAATTGTGCAAGCTTGAAGAGAGCTTAACAATTTATTAACTCACAATGAACTTAAGAAATGACTTCACCGTGCAAGAGGGCAATCAAGTTTACAAAAAAATCACATGCTAATGGGAGGACCATCAAATAACAGATTAATTAATAACATGCTCACGCGGTGTTTCAAAGACAGTCTCTAAGTTAACAAATAGATTAGTCACTATAAAGGCCCACTAACAGAACGCGCTTGGTGTGGGCTAAGCGAATAAGCTTTCATAATAAAAGGAATCCACGATTGAGGAGGGATCAAAAAGATATAAGGGGGGGAGGGGGAGAGTTTACCCGCATGTAAGAAGAAACTAAGCCACGACAAAGTCATTTGGTTGTCTATGTGGAAAGAACAACAATATGTACCATCTTGGCATCTTGCACGCCCGGATAGCACTCTAACCCCTCTGGAAAGAATCATCCAGACAGCAGAGAGCGAGTAAGTCACGCCAACAGCTAGTTGCGATACGAATCTATGTATTCACAATATTTACTCGACTGGGGATTGAGGCATCCTGTGTATGTAATCTTTGTGTGTCTATTGAACAATATTGCGTTCAGCTCCTTGCTAGTTGTATGTGACACACGATTTACGGAGCAGATGCACGATTGTGTATATGGATTATTAATAGACTACGCGCGATAGTAGGTGAATAACGAACATTTTGGGGGGGGGAAGGGGGGGTGCGGCAAGCACTAAATGATTAGGGGTTTGATTTGGGGCTTTAGTGGAGTTTCCAACTATAGCTTACTAGTTAAGGAAAGATGAATTAATTCAAATTTTCAATCAATACTCAAATTTGCTAATGGGAATATCCTTCCAAGCATAACCCAACAGTTTAAGAAAGGAATTCAAGGCTTATAGGAGAATTCGAATTTGAATTCAAATTCTCCAAAATTAACGCTAGTCTAATTCAGGAAGGGGAATTAATTGGGATATCTAATTAATATTCAAATTGATTGATTGAATATCTTTTCAAACATAACCCAACAATTTGGGAAAAGGATTTCAAGGCTTTAGGAGATTTCGAATTTGAATTTCAGATTTTCCAAAATTAACACAAGACTAATTTAGGAAGGGGAATTAATTGGGATCTCCAATTAATATTCAAATTGATTGATTAAGATATCTTTCCAAATATAACCCGACAATTTTGGGAAAGGGTTTCAAGGTTTTAGGAGATTTCAAATTTGAATTTTAGGTTTTCCAAAATTAATGTTGAGCTAATTTAGGAAAATGTTAGAGGATAAATTTGAAATTTTTGGGGAAAGGGAATAGGGGGTCATGATGGTTTCGACCATGGGAACAAGGAGGTGGTCAGTGGCTATAAAGAGGGGGGGAAGGAGAGGCGGTGCATGGTCAAAGCTAGGAGAAGAAAGGAGTTGGTCGGTTGGAGCTTTGGGAGGAGATGACGGTGGCAGCAAACTCAATGGGGTGGATGCGGAGATAAACCGTGAGCCCGGACACTTCCTACGGCTGATGGGTCTTCTTTTGCCCTCAACTAGGGACTTCACATAAGCTCTCACAAGAACTCTCAAGGCTCTCAAAAACACTAAGACACAAAGTGCAGAAATTTTCATTCATAATAATCATCATCCCTCCCAAGGGGGAAGTGAGACCTATAAATAGATAAAATACAATAAAACATTAAATGACAAAAGTGCCTTTGGGCTCACATAAACCTACTCCCTCAAGTGAGGATAAAAATGAAAAATTACACATAATAAATCAAATACAAATAATTGCTTAGAAATAAAGCAATCCGATCCTAGCCCGATCATCTTGGATGGAGAAGACTAACTTATTAATGACATTGCAACTAAACCAAGGGTGTTACCTGGGATGGATGGGAATGAGCGAGTTGCAGACTTCTTAAAGCTGCCAGCTATACAAAGGATGACTATGCTGATTTCGCCAAAAGTTCCACAGGAAAAGAGATGAAAGTAGATTATGAGGATCAAGTTGAGATTTGGGGATCTACTGAAATGCCAAGTTCAAATTATTTGAGCATTTAGCCAGTTATTTAAATTCCATTAAGTAAACTTGAGAGTTTAGCCAAGGATTTAGAAAGAATAAAGACAATCTTATTTGCCCTTCAACATTATTTTGAACTTCAGAAGACATATTACTGAGATAATCATTGCGCTTCAAATCTTTGAAGCAGCTAGGAAGATAAATTTGATCTATTTGATGGAAAAAGTAGTCTACATATCTAGTCTCCTTGGCATTGCTTCAAAGGAAGCCACTGAAAATATTATGTGAGAAGTTAATGAATTGAGGGTTAAAGTCATCCTTTTGAGAAAACTTGTTTTCTCCCCAATTAAGTCAATTCGTTGCTATGTCATTCAACTCATTGTGGATTCATCTCCAAGGATTTTGCCCTTGATCCCATTATCCAAGTGTTGCTAGGAGGGGTCATGTCATCGCTAGTTGCCATGTTTAAGAACTTGTTAAAGCTTTCAAATCATCCTCCAACAAACTAGTCACCTTTATTTGTTTCTACTTGCAAAAAGAAAAAAGAAATTTCTTTTAGAATTATGTAGTTTTTTTTTCTTTTTTTTTTCATTTGATATGAACACTTTTAATATAATGAAGAATCTTTTCTCCAAGCCTTTAAAATATTTTCATTATGGTTTTTATTTCTTGAAATAATCGTTGTGACTGTTATGCTTATTGGCACGCTAACTTGAAAAAATTTATGAGTTTCTCGAGTACACATTACTTCAAATTTTGATGTAATTAATAAAAAATTTTGGTGAGATTTAGATTTGACATCTTGATTAATCAAAACGATGAATTTGAAATTAATCTTCTAACATTCTGATTTCCATGACTTCTACAAATAGCTCCTTCGATCTTTATTTGCTTTTTTTAATGCTCTCTTTCTCTCTCGTTTACTCTAGAGTGACTTCTTTCTTTGTTTATATTACTCATGGCAAAGGCTCTTTTTTCTTTCTCAATGAATTTTGCAGAGGCTGATCGGGACTTTTCTTGATTGGCTATTATGTACAACATGAACTTGATACTAGTGTTCGATCTTGATGACAATTTTATGATTCAAATTAATAAAGCTAGCGAGTTACAACCTTGCTAAAAGAGGACGAATTATGCTTCTACATGGATCAGTCCGACTTAACTTATGACTTCCTTTCTTTAAGCCAATATGTTAAACTTTCCTGCTTGGTTTCGGCTCAGGTAAAGCTAAATTCATTTCTGAGTCTAAATTCTTTTGTTATTTGGCTAGTTGGAGCTTAGATCTTTTTAAGATTACATTAATCAAAAAAAGTCTTCAAATAAGCTTTTGTACTTTTTTCGTCTAAGTACATACGAATGCTAGACTTACAAAATAAAAATATTAAGGATTGAAAGAAGAAATTATTTTTTGTAGTTGTTCAAAGATGGGCATATTAGAATTAGGTTCAATACAATTTAGAAGATTAAGTTGAAGGTGCCGCTATTTTCTTAACAAGACGACATGTTATTCACAAATATACAAAATCATCAGTAAGACTGTGTATTACACTTCAACGGATCCTGCTAATTCACTCATTATTCTTGAACAATCCAAAGAGAGCAAGCTAAAGACTTTGATGATATAGCATAGAAAGGCTTAAATGGCTTCCTCAATGATATTTATGTTGAAAAAGTCTACTCATCACTTAAGAAGAGACGTAGGTTGTCCTGAGTGCTAAAGAAGAGGGAGTGGGGAAAGTTGGGTTAAGTTCACGACAAGAGATTAGATAAGATGTGTTCTCGCTCCTACTAAATCTATTGATATACCATCCACTTATAAGAGGGTGGCAAGAAGTCAGCCTCCGAGTCGACTAAGCTAGAGAAAGGTAAGCCAAATATGGATTTCTCCCAACACATACCTTGAAACTGTAAACCCAACTTCCATGACAACAAAGCAAAGTTCTATTTTAGATAGGGGGAGCGGATTGAGTAGTGATAGATTAAGGCGTAGACCATAGTTTAAATCCTAAACTATTCATCTCCTTAGTATTCTCTCCAATCCATTTAATTTCCCAAATATCTTCCTATGAATCATAATATCTATTAATTTCATTCATTTTCCTGTAAGAGAACCTATATTTTAATATCCTATCCTAATATTAGTTTCATGGACTAGCTTCTTTGTCCGCATACGCCCATGATGTGGAACGATTACTTATTTAATATTGCACCTAGGTGCTAGTGCAGCGACCCTTGCACACTTCTCTTTGTATTTAGGCCATATAGGGTGTCGCTTCGAGGGAATTCCCGAACATTAACACAACGTATTAAAGGATTCAAGTCATGATTATTAGACAAGTTTCACATTGGTTGTAAACTATCTAACGCAAGCCTCCACTTTTCTCATCCAGGACTTGGGACCTGCAACTTCATTGCTACAAGTAACCTTGTGTGATAGTAATAAATTGTTTACAATACAAAATAAAATAATCTAACAATAAAACTTGATAATTACCTTGTTAGTAATAGTAATAAAAACAAAATAATCTAAAGATAAACATTGCATAATACTCAAACGCGACATATTCATCTTGTTTATAATTCTTAAATTGATCAACGGTTGATCCTTATATTCACCGAATGACAAGCATTTCACTTGAAAGTTTTACCCATATTAGCTCACAATGACTTCATAGCACCATTTTACCAAAATGATCGAGTATACAACAACAACATCAAGCCTTTGTCCCACAACGTCAGGTCAGCCACATGAATCATTTTTCTCCATTGTGTCCTGTTAAAAATCAAATTCTCATTTAAATCTACTAAAGAAAGATCATTTCTAATATTATCTAACCAAGTCTTTTTAGGCCTACCTCTATCTTTCTTAATATAAGTCAAATATAATGCATCTACTTTCCTAATCAGGTCATCAGAAGGTCGTCGTTTTATGTGACCAAACCATCTAAGGCGACTCTCTCTAATCTTATCTTCCACTGGCATCACTCCAACCTTTTCACGTATATGCTCATTTCGTATCCTATCTCTAAGGGTAAAGCAACTCAATCCACCTGAGCATCCTCATCTCTGCAACACTTAGTATTATGCTTCTCTTTTAATTGCCAACATTCAGCACCATAAAGCATTACAAGCCTCACCACCATCTTATAGAATTTTCTCTTAAGTTTGAGGGGGACTTTTCTATCACACAACAAGCCCGATGCATTCCTCCACTTCAACCATCCAACTTGAATTCTGCTGATAATATTCACATTTATTTCACCATCATTCTGAAGAATAGATTCAAGATATCTAAAATGTGTACGCTTATTAATGATTTGATCGCTCAAAGTCACAATCCCCTCACTAGGTGTAGTACTACTAAAATTACACTCCATATATTCAGTTTTAGATCTACTCAAGAGAAAACCTTTATACTCCATATATCATCAGCAAAAAGCATACACCAAGGTACATGCTCTTCCAAATGTTTAGTGAGAACATCCATGACTAAAGCAAAAAGATATGGGCTTAAGGCTGATCCCTGATGTAATCCAACCGAAATAGGAAAATACTTGGTCAAACCACCTTGTATTTGAACACAAGTAATAGCTCTTGCATACATATCTTTAATGATTTGAATATAAGAGTTATTAACTGCTTTCTTTTCAAGAACTCTCCATAGCACTTCTCTTAGAACTTTATCATATGCTTTCTCCAAATCAATAAATATCATATGTAGATCCTCCTTATTCTCTCTATATTTATCCATCAAACCTCTCAATAAATGTATGGCTTCAATAGTAGACATATCCGGCATGAATCCAAATTAATTTTCAGAAACATTAGTATCATGCTGCAACCTATGCTCCATAACTCGCTCCCATGTTTTTAAGTACGACACATTAACTTAATTCCTCTATAATTCACACAATTTTGTGCATCACCTTTATTCTTAAAAATAGGAATTAACACACTCATTCTCCACTCATTTGGCATCTTTTGTCCTCAAAACAGTATTAAAAAGTTTAGTATGCCAAAAAATTCCTTCATCTCCTAAGCATTTCCACACCTCTACTGGAATATCATCAAATCCAACAGCTTTTCCACACATCATTTTCTTTAAAATCTCTCTAACTTCGGTTTTACTAATATACCGATAAAAACATAAATCTTTCTTTTCATTTAGGGTGCTAAGATCACTAAAGTCAATTGTATTTTCATATTCTTCATTGAAAAGTTTAGCAAAATATCTCATCCACCTTTGTCAAATACCATCTTCTAAGAGAAGTACTTTTTAATTTTCATTCTTAATACACTTCACTTGAACTAAATCCTTACTACTCCTACCTCTTTGTTTGGCTAACTTATACATATATATGTCTCTCCTTAGTATCTAATCTATTATATAAAACATAAAAAGCTAAGATCTTTGCATCACATATTGCTTTCTTAGATTCCTTACATACCTCTTTATATCTTTCCTAATTATTAGAAATTTCACATGCAAACAAATTTTTATAACAAATCTTCTTATTTTTTATCTTTTCTTGCCATATGGATTCTACCACCAACTATTTTTACTATTACGAGTTTTTCCCTTTGAAATTCTAAGTACATCTTTTACAATATTATTAATATCACTAGTCATTTTTGCCAGCATAACATTAGCGTCCTCATGCACAGATAAAATCTTACCCTCAATTTTTTTTTTTATTATTATTCTTTAAATGCCCCCATCTAATCCTAAATATTGTTTTACTTTATTTTTTTATTTTATGCCCTTTTAACCAAAACTAATAATCTATGTTAAGTACATAAATTTTCATTATGAATAACTTTACAATCTTTGCAATCTAAACGATCTAATTTTTTAATAATAAAATTATCAATCTGAGTTTTACTATATCAATTTTTATAAGTGATGAGATGCTCAGAAGCAAAATGAGATTTTACTTGAACATGGTATGATTTAAACCATAGTCAAGTGGGCCAAGTCAATCCCTTTAGACTTGGTCAAATTTCCTTAAATCCTTTTCTAAGCTTTAAATATGTTATCCCCAGGCCTTAGGATCCAACCAACCAGCTCCTAACTCCTTCCTATGCCACCTCAGTAGCCACATGGCATGGGAACTGGTCAAACAGCCAAACCAAGCATTTAGAAGAGTTAAACTTGGTCAAAACACCTCCTAAACCTAATCCTCTCTATCTTAAAGCCTTCCAGCAGATTGAGGCCATTCTAGAACATTCCCCAAAATCCAAATCAAAATACAAGGCTAAAGGCCTAGGTCCTGAACATGTAGTAGGTAACTCACGAGGCTTGCAACCCACTAGTAGGCAACTCACGAGGTCTACAGCAGACCACATCTCCTCACGGCTTAACCTAATTCACCCATCTCCTCCTCACGACTTAACTTCCCTCTCTGTTTCACACAAACCTCTTCATCCCTTACTGTCTAGCACTTGCCATGAACGCTCCCAAGTCAATCGGGTCTTCCTGCTTATGAACCGTACTTCCTTTCTCCCTTCTTATCACTAAATCTCTTAACAGGAAATTAGAAGTATATTTGCTTACTTCATTTTAATCAAATATGCTCTGCTACTATTGTCAGATTTTTTGTTTCAAGATATACAATTATATGCTTAACTTTGAAGCAGATTTTCTCTATATCATTTTATTCATGTATACTACCATTTATAGCAAACAATCATGGCATGCATCTGAGGGAATATTCATATATTAGACCTTTCATATATATCCTTTAACCAAAATGATCGAGTATATCTCACTAATTTTGATTTTACAATTCAACTCTTTGGAAATCAAACAAATTGCATATTTTCAAAAAATTCTTCCAAATCACAGATCTATCATAAAAGATTTTTATAATCATATCCCACATCGGATCTATAAATTTGATTTTAATCTCAAGATAGTTACAATGTTCTGATCTAAATTGACAACATAGACTGTCTTGTTTAAATTTCTTCATTTATAAATTTAATAACCCAATTAATCTCTTATATTTAGTTGGTTTTATAAGGCAACTATAAGCTCTGATAAAAATTTAATGCACAGGATTTTCTAATGCAATTATAATGATGAAATGCGTCTCAAATAAGGAAACTTAAGATTCGCATATCTTAAAACAACTAAAAAGTCAATAACTTGTTTTCTTTAAAAAAATAATAAATAAGAGAATTAGAACTCAAATAGTAATGTATGATCAAACAAATCCAAATAAATAAGTGATAAATTTGAATAATACAACAACAACATCAAGCCTTTATCCCACTAAGCGGAGTCAGCTAATTTGAACAATGCAAAATCAAAAAGCCATCAAAATTTCATTGCCTTAATTAGATTCTCAGATGTGAAAAGTTTTAGAAAAAATTAAGAGCACTAGCAAACCAATAAGAGGATGTGTAGAAGAAAATTTGGTCATATAAATAATTTATCAAAAAAGTTATACTCACACTAGTTCAGGGAGATGACTTCCCTCAAAATTAGGTTGTTGATTTTGTAGCACACTCAAAGGAATCACACCTCTACTTGCAAACACAAGATTAAAAATTTGAAGAAGAAATTTGTATTCAATCAATGATGGTTTATGTTATATGGCTCAGAACATTTATTTATAGATTCCTCATCTCTAAGTTAATAGTTAAAGCTAGGACAAGATTAGCCTGATATGATTCTGAATAACCATCAAGTCCTCATTTCAAACTTATTCAAGAAATTAGGAAAGAAAACAGTCGCATAAAGTAATATCCCGCCAACAAAAGTTGCATGAGCCAGGTAAACTCATAAAACAGAAACTCCCAAAAAATAGCGAAACACAGTTATACCCAACATACAATATAAACAAAATCCACTTCCTTTCTCCAATGCTATTTGCCACAAGATAACTAAAAGCCATTGCCTCTTGTATAGATAAAGAAAACATAAACCAACATGAGGTATGTACCTCAAAATACAATCTGCAGATTTTTAAGCTGCTGAAACAACACTTGAAATAGAAAATTCACAACAACGGGAATTGAAACCACCACCCACATTCTTTTAGACAGAGAACAGAAACCATAAATCAGCATATTATAGATTTTGAACTTGGAGAAATCCAAGAACCAAACCAACCAGATCTCATAACAAACCACAGAGACCAATCTAATAATAAAAAATAACAAATACACTCCTTTGGCCATAATCATCGCATGCTCCAACCTATAGAAATCATTAAAATGATGGCTGAAATTTATGACGGGAATAGACACACAAAACACTATCAACTACAACCTAGTTCCACCAATTTAGAAGTCTTTATAATAACTTAAGTTCAGCTTTCTTTGCTTTGTTCTGTATTAAGCAATAAAATTTCATAATTGACTTCCATTAAATAAATGAGTAGGCATGCACACAATTGATAGTCCATTTTTTCAAAATTTTAAACTATAAACATCAAATTCACAACAAATGATGATTACTTATCAAAGGAATTGATAATGGATAGCATCATATAGAAAGCATTTAGGTTTTACAATATTTTTATCTATTCATATCTAAGCATTAATGATATATGCAAGATCCAACTGTTCACATACACTTTACGGAGATACTAGCAGTCTACATCCAAACAATAGCATATGGCTACCTGTGGCACCCATTTAGGGGAGACAAAACTTGTGGCCTCAACAACTGGCAACCCAGAAGCAATCAACCTACGTATCAACTCAACTTTGACAAATGTGGGTACAATATTCTTCTCATTTTGCAACCCATCCCTCGGACCAACTTCTACAATCTTGACAAATTTTGGCAAGCCACTTAACACCTGAAAATTTTAACAGTATAAATTTATTTTAGGGGAAATACCTGCAGAACCGGAGGGAAGGACAAAGAAGCAAATAACAAAAAGATGGTAGCAGCAGGAAGAAAAAAAGCAAGGAAGCTAAGAAAAGGTTTGCTGTCAATTACAACTTGGATATTGAAAACATAGTAAAGAGTGTTATTCGTTTAAAACATACATGAAGCTAAAGAACAAAAAAAAAAAAAATCCTTTCATAGATGTTTCCGGAACAAAACATAATTTTCTATGTTATATTCTTTTAAACTCCTACCAATGCCCTGGAGCAGGTTTAAAATGGCCGTTTGTTTGGAATGATGCCTATTAAACGTACCAACCTATTGTTGCAATGTCCATTTCAAATGGTTTATTGTAGTCCCTTGACCATCTTCATTTGTATTTACAGCATCAAATAAGCATGATTATTATCGAATCAGGGTATTTATTATTTCCACAGTAAATTAAATATAAGGTTCCTTTTCTTAAAATAATTACCCTAGTTAGCGTTACAATAAGTTTCTAACAAACAGAAACTATTAACTAAGGAAAAACTACCCCTACTTAAATGGATTCTCTCTCTCTCTCTCTCTCTCCCTCCCTCTAATTTATAATCTATAGTATTTTTGCTATCAAGGTGCTTCACTCTCATCTGCTCCCCTAATCAACAACAACATCAAGCCTTTGTCCCACTAAGTGGGGTCGGCTACATGAATCCTTTTTCGCCATTGTGTCCAGTTAAAAGTCAAATTCTCATTTAAATCTAATAAAAAAAGATCATTTTTAATATTTTATAATCAAGTACTTTTAGGTCTACCTCTACCTTTCTTAATAAAAGTCAAATCTAATACCTCAACTTTCCTAAACGGGCCATCGGAAGGCCTCCGTTTAATGTGACCAAACCATCTAAGGCAACTCTCTCTAATCTTATCTTCCACTGGAGCTACTCCAACATTTTCACGTATATGCTCATTCGAATCTCTAAGGGTCAAGCCACTCATCCACCTAAGCATCCTCATCTCTGCAACGCTTAACTTAGTATAAAAAAAAAACTTGTCTCGTTTCAAGGTCTAAGTACAATCTGCTCCCCTAATCCTTCTATAGAAATTTGATATTGAGAGATTTTTATTACCTTAGGCTAGTCTTCTGCCTTCATTTTTATCATGGGCTTCTCTTTTTATTCTCGAGGCACCACCTCAATTTCATCAGGAAAATCTCTTTCTTTCTCTCTCTCTGAACATTTTAAGCTCACACCCTTTTATTTTTACAAAGAAGTTTCATCACTTCATCTTTTTTCTCCTAAGAGCACCACTACACTCGGGAATGAGTTGGGCACCTTCTTATTAGCCTAATCAAACCAACCCAAAAAATAACTGGGTCTGGGCAAAATTTGTCTTAAGACTAAACTGAAAAATTTGGCTTACCCAACTTGATCAAAACTCAAAAACAAGTCTGAATACCATCTTGACTATCAAGACAACACTAGCTTGCAAATGGTATTTCTATAACCAGATTCGACCCAACCTACCTAATGCCTAACTCTTCGGACCACCTCCCACCATTTCTTACTCTCATGTTTTATTGTGAGGCTCTATTGCTCACACTGTCTTGAAACTTCTTACCCTTAGGGGGGCATGTGTTTAAAAATTGAAGAGAAATTGATATGGATGTCATCTAAAAAAAGCATTCAGAACTGATGAAATCTTTTAAGAAATATAGATTTATATGAAAAAATTCCCCTTACTCTGAGTTCAAACATAACTACTTCAATTTCAATTCAATTTTTTTCTTGATCACTCTTAAAGTAACAAATGATGAAATATATGAAGAGGAGATGAATGAGTGGAATTTTATACTTGTTTCTTTATTGGTCTTGTCCTTCTATTTATATAGCAAAATACTAGGATACTCTTAATAACTTCTACATATGAAAACTACTAATTATAATAGAATTAGTAAAGATATTTACAAGTTTCACGAATTTAGTTCCCTAGAAATATGAGAGAAATTTTGCCCTTACAGAAACTAATGGATTCCAACCACAATGATAGCCCGCCGGTTTTGAAATCCCACATATTGCCATGCTGGCATCTAAAACCACCACCACCCTCAAGCTGAAGAACTTATATTCTTCATGTCTAATCAAAGATCAGTAATCCTTCGGTTAGGATGTCAGCGAATTTCTTGTGTTTTTAAGAATCGATTGATTTTCATGTTTGTTTGGTCATTTTGAACTGTAATATTTTCAATATTGATAATTAATTTGTTGTTATAGTATATCTTCATAGTATGTTTCCATTTTATTTCTAACTTATCCACCAAAATATTGATCCATAATAATAATTCACAGATTTCTTGAGCCATTGGCCAAAATTCAGCTTAACAGTAGATATGACAACTACTAGTTGCTTCTTGCTTCTCCAACTGATTAGATTCACACCTAGGAAAATGAAATAACTAGTAATAGACTTTTCTATAAGTGATCTTGCCCAATCGGCATTTATGCATGCTTCCAAGTGGAGTTATCTATTTCTTTTTAATAAGATTTTTTAGAGTTGTTTTGAGGTATTGAAGGGTTTTGTATAATGCAAGTAAGTGTGTTTCTTTAGGATTATGCATAAATTGACTTAGAATAATTATAACATAGACTATGCCTAATATTGTGTGGGCAACATTGATAAGGTTCTTGATGAATCTTTAATATATTCTTTGTCAACTTCTATGTTGTTACATGTCTCGTTGAGTTTGTAGCAAAAGTCAATTTAAACTTCTAAAAACTTTTATCCCATCATCTATGCTTCATTTAGCTAATATAGGATGAATTTTTGTAAAGAGATGAGAAATCGTCAAGTGGCTAAGGTAGGAGAACCATTAAAGCTTTGCCAGAGATTGACGAAACAAAGTTAAGAAGTAGGCTTAATATAAAAAAGGAAAGGTGCAGACAAGGGCGATCATCGCTTGGAATGAAGGTTGCTAATTTGAGGGTAGGTTACGGTACTAAAGGCCATCGGACTTCCATAAATATCCAATTTTTTAGTAGATCACTTTAATTCCAAAGAAACATTTGAGTGCTCCAAGATCTTTTGTTTAAAATTCTTTGGATAGTTGATCTTTCACTTTCCTTATTTCGTCGATACCATCTCTTGTTACAATAACATTGTCTACAAACGTGAGAACTGTAATTGTTACTTCGTTGAATTTTCAAATGAATAGAGCATGATCTCTAAGGCTTTGTTTGAAGTTCATTATTTACATAGCTTTAATGAATTCACAACCATACTCTTAAGAATTATTTAATCTCGTAGAGCTTTCTTTAACATGCATACATGGACAATCCTGAAATCTCAATTAAAATCAGATGGGAGTTCTATAAAGCTTCTTATTGTTCACCATATAGGAATATATATTTTACATCCAAGAATTGTAAGAACAAGTAGAGTTTTGCTGTCAGGGATGGAAGAATCCAAATGGTGTTTAGAATTATGCTAGTGTAAAGATTTCTCAATAATCAAGTTCATATATCTAAGTGTAACTTTTTTCCAAGAGTCTATCTTTACACATTTTTAAGTGTCCCATTTGTATTATATTTGATAGTTTATACAAATTTGCATCCAATTAATTTCTTTGTTTTTTTACCAATTCTATCATCTCCCAAATTTAGTTCGTTTTTACGGCTCTCATTTCATCAATCATGACTTCATTCTTTATTACCAAGTACTTCTTTGATAGCTCTAGCAATATTGATATTATTTATCTTAGTTAGAAGGTCTTATTAGAGGAGGAATTAACTAGAAGTGAAATTAAATTGGCAATTGGATATTGGCTGCATGTTTGGATTTCTTTCCTAATGGAATAAGAATGCTTATGTCATGATGGGTTTGTGTTTTAGAGGTGGAGATCATACCTTCACTGCATGGAAACTGATCTTGTATAGCTTCGCATAGCTTACCACACTTTGGTTTAGTGTCGGACTCATTTTTCCATCTTCATGAGTATACTTAAGGGGGGCGGACAGATTCTATGTGGGATTTTACTGGAATTGATTGATGTCTGAGGCAATTAATTATATCCATAGGAAAGTCTAGGAATTGCACAAAACTCAATACGTCAACTGAGTAGTTGGCAGATCAAGTTTAAGGACATATCATATACATGCAGTAATGGTTTAGATTCTATGTGGGATTTTACTGGAATTGATTGATGTCTGAGGCAATTAATTATATCCATAGGAAAGTCTAGGAATTGCACAAAATTCAATACGACAACTGAGTAGTTGCCAGATCAAGTTTAAGGAAGTCAAAGCTGTTTTCATTCCAAGGATTCCCTTGAAAAATAAGCTTGTTCATGAAACTTGATTTTCAACAAAGGCAACATCTAAAAAGATGAATAATTTTTTGGTACTAGGATGGTAATACTTATGCTCTTTTGTGATTGAATATCCAAGGAATATATGTTTTATGGCTTTGGATCATGTTGTGTTTTCGAGTTGATTCACATCAGCAATACTTCCAAAAAATTTTAGTGGAAGCAATAAGTGTTGCATACAACAACAACAATAACATCAAGCCTTTGTCCCACTACGTGGGGTCGGCTATATGAATCTTTTTTCACCATTGTGTCATGTTAAAAGTCAATTTTTCATTTAAATCTAATAAAAAAAGATCATTTCTAATATTTTCTAACCAAGTCTTTTTAGGTCTACCTCTATCTTTCTTAACATAAGACAAATCTAATACCTCGGGTCATCTGAAGGCCTCCGTTTAATATGTGACCAAACCATCTAAGGCGAATCTCTCTAATCTTATCTTTCACTGGAGCTACTCCAAACTTTTCATGTATATGCTCATTTTATATCCTATCTCTAAGGGTAAAGCCACTCATTCCTGAGCATCCTCATCTCTACAACACTTAACTAAGTTTTATGCTTCTCTTTTAATGGCCAACACTTGGCACCATAAAGCATTGCAGGTCTCACCACCATCTTATAGAATTTTTCCTTAAGTTTGAGGTGGACTTTTCT
>NW_021318568.1:303985-331778 GCF_001605985.2 Dendrobium catenatum | reverse complement strand
CTTGGCACCATCAAAGCCTTGCAGGTCTCACCACCATCTTATAGAATTTTCCTAAGTTTGAGGTGGACTTTTCTATCACACAACAAGCCCTGATCATTCCTCCACTTCACCATCAACTTGAATTCTACTGATAATGTCCCATCTATTTCACCATCACTCGGAACAATAGATCCAAAGATATCTAAAACGTGTGTTCTTATTAATGACTTGATCGCCCAAAATCACAATCCCCTCACTAGGTCTATTGCTACTAAAATTACACTCCATATATTCAGTTTTTTTAGATCAACTCAAGTGAAAACCTTTAGACTCTAAGGTGACCTCCATAAATTCGAGTTACCTTCAACTCCCTCTCTTGCAAATGTCTAGTGAGAACATCCATGTCTAAAGCAAAAAGATATGGGCTTAAGGCTAATCCTTGATGTAATCCAACCGAAATAGGAAAATACTTGGTCAAACGACCTTGTGTTTGAACACATGTAATAGCTCCTGCATAACATATCTTTAATGATTTGAATTAAGTGTTGTCACTCCTTTCTTTTCAAGAAACTCTCCATAGCACTCTCTTGAAACTTTATCATACGCTTTCTCTAAATCAATAAATATCAATATAGATCATCTTTATTCTCTCTATTTTCTCCATCAAACCTCTCAATAAATGTATGGCTTCCATAGTAGACCTACCGACATGAATCCAGATTGATTTTGAGAAACATTAGTATCATGGCGCAACCATTGCTCATAACTCGCTCCATAGCTTTAAAGTATGACACATTAACATAATTGCTGTATAATTCGCACAATCCTGTGCATTATATTTATTCTTAAAAATAGGATTAACACAATCATTCTCCACTCATCTGGCATTTTTTTAGTTTTCAAAATAGTATTAAAAAGTTTAGTAAACCAAGAAATTCTTCATCCTTAAGCAATTTTCGCACCTCTAGTTGGAATATCATCGGTCCAACAATTTTTCCACACTTCATTTTCGTTAAAGCTCTCTAAATTCAGTTTTACTAAGTACGCCGATAAAATAAAAATCTACTAAGAAAATAATTTGATGCGAGCAAAATATAGGAGAAAGCCTAATTTTTGCAAGCAAAATACAAAGACCTTCCTAGGAGATATAAATAACACAAAATACTCAAAAACTTGACAAAATAAGAAACAAAACAACTTTTTTATAATAAAAGACTCTTACAACTCATGACACTTACAAACTTTGACACAAGCACAAATTAAAGACACCTAAAGGAGCTTGCCAATCGTTGCTTTTAGAAGAAGGATACAAGTGGAAGGGAACTTGCGGATAGAAGAATAGATTAGAAGCCGAGAAGAAGATAGGAGGACAAGCTCGCAAGCTTTCCTAGGAGAAGGAAGGAATGGAACAAGCTCACAAGCTTTTCCACAGAAGAAGAAAACCTCTCAGGTTTTTGGCTCCAAATATTCTCATTATAATTCAACCTTTTTTCTATCCCAAAACATCTTTGTATTTATAGGAGAAAAGGACAGTCAAACAACCCCTAAAATCTTCATTTAAAACCTAATAAATAAGGGAACTAGAAGGCCAAAAGACAGCAAAAACTGCAGTAGGAAAACTGCACATAAATAAGGGAAAAACTCATGGAAATCCCCCACAACAGTCCACGGGAAACCAGCCAGCAAGAGACCTGAAAAACTAGCACAGGAGACAAAGAGGCAAGGCACGAGAAACCAGCCAGCAAGAGACCCGAAAAGACAGCACAGGAGACAAAGAGGAAATGCACGGGAAAACCAACCAGCAAGGGAAACCGAGAAGACAAAGGGGGAGAAAGAGACACAAGTCCACTCCATAATGAATTCATAGCATACCTTTTTGAATTAATGAGCTAGGAAGTGCATTTAATCCTCCAATCATTGAGCTAAAACTTCAGCTTAAACATTTATGAGCTAACACCAAGTAAAATCCAGAATTTTGAGCTCAATATCAAGCAACCAAGGCCCAACCGACAGTAGTCAAGGCCCAAACAGAGCACAGAGACTCCCAAGGACAAAAAGATTTGACCCCCCCCCCCCTCCCTGCCTACATCAACTGGTGTGTCTTACAACCTAACCCTATAAGCTAAGTTGTTCATTTGTTTGAATTTGGTTGACAGGTCTTATGATTCTCTTAGAAGTAGCCTGTAGATGAGTCTTACAACCTAGCTATATATCAAGGTTGCCCATTAGTTTAGTTTGGATTTTTTTTAGAGTTGTTGCAATTTATTTAGAAGTTTTTCTAACTTATGAGTCTTATAACTTCACTTAGAATGGCCCATATGTGGGTCTATAACTAGCCCTATAGACTAAGTTGCCAGTTTGTTTGAATTTGGTTGACAATTCTTATAACTCACTTAGAAGTTGCTTGTAAATGGGTCTTACAAACTTAGCTCTATAGCAAGACTGCTCGTTCTCCGGAAATCCTGCGGGCTCTTTCCAACCTTTCTTCTCGGGCTTCTAACCTCTTTCGTCTCTCCGCAAGTGCCACTCCACCTGTATCTTTCTTCCAAGTGCAGCAACTTTAGGGTGTCGTTTTATTTTATTTGGAGTCGTTTGTAAGAGTTTAAGTTATTGAAATCATCGTTTGTAGTTTTAATTTCCGCTGCTTAGTCTTAATTAAGTTACCTCTTCCTTTTGAGGTATTTTGTGTCTTCTTTTATTTAGAAGTCCTGCTTTCTTTTTGTGATAAAAAAATATAGGCTCCCTATATTTTTTGATTACATCAAAACCACAAGTTAAAGAACATGTGTTATATCCATATTGGAGAGAGATTGTTTGAAAATGAATTTTAGTAATATTCTCAACTAGACATTCACTTTTTATAGGTTGAAATTATTCTTAAATTCATTGCCCTCATCAAATGATTGTAGAGGGTGGTGATAGATTTACATTTGAGTATTTGTATTTTGAAAGATATTAAATTTTAAAATTTTGATAGACTTTAAAAATTGACCCCTCCATTTTAGATTAACTTTCAAAACATTAATCATCAGGGTGATGTTGAAGTCAATTGAAAAATGCTTGTATCTTGTAGTGGTTTTGAGGCATTTAAAAAGGTAAGTCTCCTTCGGTTGAGATTCACTTTCAATGTCGCTATCAATAGGGATGATATTAAAGTCACTTTAAATATATTTGAACTTTCGTGGCATGATAATTTGATCTTGAGAATTAACCCATCCAATTGAAATTCATCATCAAGGATTTAAATAATTCATATTTTTTGTAATTTGAACATTTCAACTCTGTTTACCTGTCTACATAGGATTGGGTTTAATCATTGATTTCGCAAACTTATTACAGAACATTAAAACTAAGAGTTTATATTTTTATTATGAATTTCAATTAAAAAAGGATTTAAAAACTTAATTTGAACTTAAAATTAAATATCTCGATGGATTATATGATGATGCATTCGCTCATTAATCCAAATCACATTAACTCCAGTCTTTTAAAAGAGGAGGATTGGACTTCAATTTTAAATTTATATTTAACCCATGCAACCTCATTGGACCTTAAGTTTAGCAGCTCAATGCGACAGTTAGAGTATATACAAGAAAATTAAATCTATTTTTAAATGATGTGAATGCTTTTTATGTGTTTGCATGATACATGTACATGCATTTCAGTGCACTTGCAAGGTGCATGCATGTGCTTGTGCGCTTTTCAATGCGCTCACGCAATTCAGTTGCACTCATTCTAGTACATTTGCATAGCATATTCGCATGATTTCACTTTACTTTGAATGTTCTCATTTTTAAAATAATAGCACAACTTTCGATGCAACGGTATGCTTTTCGAGACAGCCACTCGCTTTTTATTACCTTGGCGTGTTTCTCAAAGCAATAACATGTTTCTCTAGGTAATGACATGTTCATTGAGGATACTACATGCTTTTCAAAGCGATGTGCTTCTTTTGATTGTCACATGCTTTTCAAGGTAGCGGCATGCTTTTAAGGCAGCAGCAAAATTCTCGGGGTTGTTACATGCACCTTGAGGCTGTTGCATTCTTCTCAAGGCAACATGCTTGAGTTTTAGAAAATTTGTATTTTAATGCATGTGAGAATTTAAAATACTCATTTAATTATTTATGCGAGTTGAAATACATGCAAACTTTTCAATTTTCAATTTTAAATAGGTCGTCTTTTGTATTTTCCGCTTAAACATATGTGGATCTGGTGGCGTTGAAAGCAAATTGAAATGATAAAAATTTTAATTTTTAGCATTATATGATTTGTATGTTCAATTAGAGGCAGATAAAAATCAAGTTCTTTACCATAGGAGAATTGCCTCGTTCATCAAAAGTTCACTAATATGGTATATAGGCGAGCTGTCGTGTTCATTAAAAGTCCCTTGTAGATTCATTTTGTTCTACCTGACGAGATTGTTCCTGGATTACAGAGGGTATTTCCAAGCATTTAGCTCTAAGTCGACTGTTAGCTTTTCTCCTAGTCTTCCTAGAGATTTTGGTACCTGAAGTAGAAGCTTCAACGTCGTGCTTTCCAGGGCAAAAAGAAACTCTTCAAAGGTTTCATGCTAATTCATGTTCTGACTGGCCAGTTCGACAACGACTGATTTTAGCTTGTTGGGCCCGTAAGCCTTCCTCATAGTGATCAGAACAATGATAGGTGCCAAAGATAATCTTGAGAACACATAGACTCGTTTGGGAGCCACTCAATTTGCAGTTTGTGGTGTTGCAGATCTTTCATCAGTTATCTTCATAGCTAATACAGTTTAATCAAGGTTGTTGTTAGGAAGGAACTGTAAGACTTCGGAGATGTTTCAGAACTGGATGGTTGCTTCAGCTTGACCAGTATTAAGAACAATATAGGGGAATTGAACTTTTGATCCCAAGCCCAGCTTTGACGGTCATCACAAAATTAACAGTCATCATATTTAGCAACTAGTCACAAGACTTGTAGGGATTAGAGTCGACTTGAATTTCAAGTTTAGAATTTTGTTGCAAGAGAAAGCATGAATTTGACATCAATGAACATCTATATTTTAGATGTCCGTATTGATTGTGACTAAATATAATTCTTTAATCTAAAGATGGAGAGAGAGCTATTCCCCAGCAGAGTCGCCAGCAATCTGTTGGCTTAAGAAAAATGGCGTGTCCTCATGAATCCCGCTTTGCAAAAATAGGATTCCATTCCCCTTAAGTTAGATTATAGTAAACCAGATTTCCTTAAGGATAATATTAGGGTTTAGTTAGATCTAGGTACCTACTTCCCATAAGCGCAAGCACTCATAATTAATTACACATCTTAACACGTAAGAGAGAACTCTCGATTAATGATGAACAATTTTAGATGTTTTAGTCTCAATGGTGGAGAAATGGTGGTTCCGCCGCCCCAGGCATACTGTAGATTTCATTCTACCAACACTAGCAATCATTGATCGTAGTATTTAGGGAATCAGATTAGCTGTCATGGGTTGCCCCCTCTAAGGAATCCTAAGTAAACTGAAGTAATTATGAGTGGTTTGTAATTTTTATGAAAGTTTGGGGTTCACATCTATTAGAATACCCAGTAGTTGATTTAATTTGGGATTTACGACTTCATTTAGAAGTTACACATTTGTTTGAATTGGTTGGGGGCTTACGGCTTCTCTAGGAAGTAGCCCGATTGTTTTAGGAGTGTGTCTTACGGCTTTCATTGAAAGTTACCGTGAGTTTTGATTTGTAACGGGTCATACGGCTTCTTTTAGAAGTTGCACAAAGTTTCTCGGTTTTTGTGGAGGTTTTTCATATAGTAGGTCTTTCAACTTCCCACGAAAGATGCCTTACTATTTTGATAAGTTTTACGACTTATGGATTTAAAAATAGTCTAATTGTGGGTCTTACAATCTAGCCCTATAAACTAAGTGACCCATTTGTTTATGTTGGATAGGTCTTACGACATCCCTAAGAAGTAGCCTAAAGATTCATTTAGATAGGTCTTACGACTTTCATTGAAAGTTGCCTATAGTTTTTATTTGGGTTTTAGGGTTTTTGTACTTCAATTAGAAGTTTCCCTAACGTGTAGGTCTTACTGCTTCACTTAAAAGTGACCCACATATAGGCCTTACAATCTAGCCATATAGACTAAGCCACCAATTTTGTTTTGGTTGAGGGTTTGATGCTTTTTTTAGGCGTTTCCCAAAGAATATGTCTTACGACTTCCATTGGAAGTTGCCTGATTATTTAGGTATGTCTTACGGCTTCCCTTTGAAATTTGTCTGATTATTTGGGTAGGTCTTACGACTTCTCTTTAGAATGTGCCTGTTGTTTTGTTTCAGAACGGGTCTTACTGCTTCCCTTTGGAAGTTGCGCACTGGTGTGTCTTACAACCTAACCCTATAAACTAAGTTGTTCATTTGTTTGAATTTGGTTGACAAGTCTTATGATTCTCTTAGAAGTATCCTGTAGATGAGTCTTACAACCTAGCTCTATATCAAGGCTGCCCATTAGTTTAGTTTGGATTTTTTTTAGAGTTGTTGCAATTTATTTAGAAGTTTTTCTAACGTATGGGTCTTATAACTTCACTTAGAAGTGGCCCATATGTGGGTCTTATAACCTAGCCCTATAAACTAAGCTGCCAGTTTGTTTGAATTTGGTTGACAATTCTTATAACTCACTTAGAAGTTGCTTGTAAATGGGTCTTACAACTTAGCTCTATAGCAAGACTGCTCGTTAGTTTATTTTATTTTTTTTAAGGTTGTTACACTTCATTTAGAAGTTTCCCTAATGTATGGGTCTTATAACTTCACTTAGAAGTGGCCCATAGGTGGATCTTACAACCTAGCCTTATAGGCTAAGCTGTTCCATTTATTTGAGGTAGATTTGACTGCATGTATTTTAATTTGCAGTTGTTTACTATTCACTAGACTTTAATTATTTTAGTTGTTTATTAGTAGTTATTTACTAGTTTGACATTTACAATCTTGACACTAGTATTTCTGTTATAGTGCCCTACTTTTCTTTCAGTACTTTGCTTTTCTTTCAATTCCTTGCTTTTCTGTTAGTACTAGTTTTGTTTCAATAATGATTAGTTTTGGTTTCTTACTTGTAGATATCTAGAGTTTTATATTTGTATGAGCTTACTTGGAGCATTGGAGAACTTTTGACGGGAGTTTTAATTTTTGTTAGTGTTTTGGAGAGTTTACATAGTTTATGGTTTTGAGTGTTGAGAGTTTTGTTTGTGTTTGCGTTTTTTTGGAGTTTGAGAGTTTTAGTTGGTGCAAGTTGTATTAGGGTTTATTAGTGTGAACATTGTTGATTATGCATTTTGTTTCAATTTATTAAAAAGATTTTAAATTGGTTGATTGGTTGTTAGTTAATTAAGTTTGGTTAAATGAATTTTAAAATGATTAAAGAATTATAAATTGATTATTTGAATTTTAAATTGGTTCTTTGAATTTGATGTTAAATTAATGATTTAGACTTTATTTGAATTTATAATTTAATTAAAATTTTAAATGGATTAAGTTTTATGTTAAAATTTAACTTTATTTTGATTTTAAATTTAATTTCAATTTGCTAAATGAATTAATTAAATTAAGGTTTTAATTCTATTTAATTTATTAATTAGATTAGAAATTTTAAATAAATGCTAATTAATTAGTCAAATTAATTATCACTCTCCAATTGCTCCAGAAGAGAATTTCCTGCAATCTTCTAAGGAATGCCAGCAGCCTCCCAGCATCCCCTATCTTCACGGGGAGGTCAGGACGGCACTTACCGTTGTTTCTACCCGCCCAGATCAAAGATCAATGGCGCGAGGTCTTCATGTTTAAAATTCATCCCGCCCATATCAAAGATAAATGGCACGGGTCTTTGATTTGAAATTTATCCTGCCCAGATGAAAGATCACGGCAATGGTCTTCCAATTTAAAATTCTCTTGTCCAGATCAAAGATCGATGGCACAGGTATTCAAATTAAAATACATGATTTATTTGATTGTTTAAATCAATACAATTAGTTGGAATAGTCGTGTATTCATGAGGCAAGGGTAGGCAGTTTTTGAAGTATTATTTTGTCTTGAGTGAATGCCTTGAGTGAACAGAATACTCATAATAGATTAAATATTGCCCTTGTAAATTGTTGGAAATGAAAGCACGGGAAAACTTATATAGGTTGATTGTGTGTGGAAGGTGGAGGTAGGCAGATGACCTGGTGAGTGTGCAATCAGAAGCGCAAACGAATAGCGGGCTTTGTCGCGCGGCTTGGTGTTGTGTGTTGAAGGTGGGATTGCAGGTTGGTGCCGCAATTCAATCACGGGCAGTGAATTCGATCGAAGGATTCGACATGTATAAGGACGAGCAAAGCGGCAGGGGGCTGGGGTGTAGGCGCGGACAATCGCTGGGCTTTGTCGCAAGTTGCACATGGAAGAGGGGAGCCAACGTGCAGAAGGGCTGGCTCGAAATCGGAATAGGATGCCAACTTAGGGTTCGGTCATGTGTACGAACGGGATAGACGACGTGGACATTGGCTCGAGATCGGTCTTCCGATATGCAGCTATATTCGGTCTTATTGTGTCCGGCTACAGGAAATAAGGGGCTTCGGCTCTTCTGACCCAAAGCCCTACATAGGGTCTTGGTTGGGTACCCATTGGATACTCAAACCCGCCCGCTCCCACCCATGGTAAATTTCGGGACGTTGTACCCACCCATACCCACCCACTTTCCATGCTTTTTGAATGCAGTCCGCCACAAACTGATGGCCTTGAGGCTTGTTTCCCTTTGCTCTGACTGCAAACATTCAAGCTGCATATCAAAATTTACCGTAGTCACAACATGGCTCAGTGTTGCGTACTGCATAGTGAGGATTGCGATAATATACGGCATACAGTGATTAGCAATGTAAACCGATTTATCCCACGAAGTTGAGCACCCACCAATGAGGTCATGGGCGTACCCATACTTATTGGGTATAGATGAGTACGTGGGTGGGTGTGGGTATGGATACCCAATGCAGGGCTCTGTTGTGAGCGGCACAGAGAGATGAGGGGACTATGGTTGAGAGTTTGAATGAATGGAAAGAGCGGGCTCGAGGGAGTTTTGTGTCGTTTAAGGAAGTTACAGGAGCAAACAGTTGAGTCGTTTGAGAGCAAACCATCAAGGTGGAGCCACAAGATAGGCAAACGAAATTGTTCGAATTTCCCCTTTTTTCTACTTATATTTTTCTTTCAACACGCTACATTTTTTTATTTTCATGATTTGTAAAATTAAAAACTTGCGGCGAAAGAAGTTTTGAGTGCTCGTTACATTTTTTTTCATTCATCTCAATATAATATTCTCGTTAAAACCCCTAGACCTTAGGATGTATTACATTAATTCTCCAACTTGATATTTCATTTAAATGACAGCATAAGTAATGAAAACAAGGACAATTTGAACTTCTTGAAGAAAAGGGGACACAATGTTTCACATTGAAACTTGCATATCAAGTCTATCCAAGAGCATAAAATAATGCATAATAACCACGACATGGGAACCTTGTCTAACTGGAAGGGGGGAAATGCATGACTATCATGCGATTAAGGAATAATCATGAAGACAGTTAACATTGCTTTCATATTAGAACAGCTTCGAGCTATCCAAAGAAAAAAAAATGCATAACTTGGATTTGACATTGAATGGGTAAACTGAAGCTCATGTCGGAAATTTAGCAACATGTTTACCAATTAAAAAAATGCATGCAGAGGAAAAAGAAAAAGAATCAAAATGCAAAAATTACCATGTGACTAAAGAATAATCATGAAGATAGTTAACATGGACTTCGCATCAGAACTCCAGAAGCGTATCTATCCCAAGGAAACAAATGCATAACTAAAATCTGACAAAGAATAGGTAGCACGGATTTCATGTTAGAACTTTAGCATCATAATTATCCGGAAAAAGTGCATAAAGCTGAAGAAGAACCACTTGGCACTATAAGCTTGAAAGTTGAACTTCAGCATCAATCTTTATCAATCCATAAGGAAAGAAAGGCATAAATGATAAAGATTTCAAGATCATATTGGAGCTTCAGCTATCTGGAGAGAAAATTTATGAAAAAGACTTTATTTAAAGAAAATATTGGAACTACGCCCATAATTGAAACACAATAAAAAGAAAGATAAAAAGAGCAAGATGAATTACAAAGACTTTATAAAAAGGGTAAAGCTTAAAATAAAATAAGAAAAAATGAAGACAGCATGTCCCTTAAAGAAGAAAATTTGAATACAAAAACTGGCGAGACTCAGTTTAAAAATGAAGGTTCGAGAAAGGAAAATCAGGACAAAAATTAAAAAAGTTGCAAGTAATTTTATTAGGCATTTGAAGCGCGACTTACAAGTGTTGCAATAGAAAAATAGTGAGGAACACCTAACAGAAACAAAAGAAAAAACATATATTTGAAAAAAAAAAAGCATTTACTTGCAACTTGCAGCCATTGCCCTCAGTGACACCTCCAACTTTGTTGCTCATATCTTCCGATGGAGTGTAACCACTTGAAGTGAAACACTGAATCCTACCAACTCTGGTTAGATTTTGTATTTGGCCTATATGCTCTTCAACTATCGACCTCATGGAGGTGAATGGCAATCGAGGCACCACCATTGATAAACGAGATGCACGCTTGGACAACAAAATGGGACTAATCATCATATCAGTAAAGGTGCATCAGATAATCCTCGACCTAAACCAAGAACAAAATGCATTAGTTTCAACGCCTCGTCACCAAATAGACTTCACATGAGTACTGAAGATTATTCACTTCATTGGCACACAATCACAATGCTAACAAAGCTTCTTCTGGCTAGTGAACTGAAAGATATTTCAGCAAACCATGAGCGATTTCATTATTTCAACAGGTGTGGAACTTCGCCAATCGCAATATTTCAGAATATTTGTTTGTTTACAATGAACCAACTTCATTACACTGAAAGCACATAATCTTTTAAAACTAATGATTATGCTAAATTGAAAAAGGCTTGTCTCAAAGGGAAACAAATTAACGAATTCCAGAAAGATGCGCAACTGAAATTGCCATTTTTCAATCAAATCAGAGGGACTAATAAGCAAATTTACAACCATCAACATGCCAATCGCAGCATATTAATGCTTGGAAGATATAAGTAGACTTGATTAACTATTCCATCTTCAAAGAACAGCTATCAAGAGATGTTTGGGCGTGAATAAACACTATGTAGGAGAATGCCGCTAATTTCTAGAAGAATATTTCCAAACAGCAGTAGCTCAATTTTTTTTAGGTACAACTATCAAAATACCTTTCAGTAGACACCTTCACCACAAAGTAATAAATAGGCAACCGAAAGAGAAATGAAGACTACAGCTAGCAAATTATTTTTTTAACCACATAGGCTGTCCCTCTATTATATTTAGCATCATATCAAAAAATATTTTTGACTTTATACGCCCCATAATAGCGAAAACTAAAAAATAAGAGAAATATACCAAGAAGTTCATTTCAAACCAAAAAAACCCTGCTATTTGTTTTATAAAGATAGAATTCAAAGGGACCCTCAAAAAAGTAATTACATGAAATTAAGAGCAAGAAGTGCTCGACCCTTCCTCTTCCCAATGCCTTCCTCTTCTGTGATGATCATTGTTCGCATTTGATTGGTTTGCAACAAAGTTCCAAAGCAAAAATTTTGCCTCCATTTCCACTCGGGCTAGCGGTTCAAAATTAGTGATTATAGATTTGATTATTTAGATTTAAAAACATCATTCACATTATAAAAGCTAAACTTAAAACTACATCATGCATCACATTGTTTTCCTCAATTGAACGAACATTGTTTGAACCTTATTTGAAACATGATCGAACCTAATTTGAACCTTCTACATACTTTGACCAAGGTTCGAATAATATTTGAAGAAGGTTTGAACAAGATTCAAACAAGGTTCAAAAATGGTCCGAACAAGTATCGTCAAGGCTTAAATAATGTTTAAAGAAGGTTCGAGCAAGCAAACATGGCTCGAAGAAGATTCCATCAAAGTTGGAATCCAATTCGAACATGGTTCATGTAACGTTCGATCATGATTCAAACATACTTATAATTAGGTTCAAATGAAATTCGAGCAAGATTCAAATATTATTCAAACTTGGTTCAAACATTATTCAAATATTATTTGTCCCTCATTATTTATTTTGAAATTGACTCATTTGTGTTGTTGTGTTGTGCTATCAAATGTCTATTCTAATCATACTTGTAGAGAGGCATTACACTACTCATGACATATATAAAGCTGAGGGTGATAGAGAAATTTTTTTTGGCAACTGACTAATGCCCTTTTTGTATTCAACATTAAAGGCAACAACACTATAATTAATATTGACGAATTTTATACAAATCAGTATTTGACAAATCTGCTAATAAAAATTAATACAAAGGTAATTTTTTTTTATATTTTCTTTGAATTTCGCCACTTTTTCTTGTTTCCTTTTCTTATTTTATTAACTTTTTAATAATTTTGATTATTCCTCCAGTTTTCTGTATAGCGGTCCGAACCCACATTTATAAATTGAAAATATATTATCTCAAAGGGTGCCGCAATTAATTTAGAACAACAAAAAGTTTGCGATCCCGAGCAAATTAACTCACTATCATGTCTTATTTGGGAAGAATAATTTAAATCCTAATGATCTTCAAGAGCTTGTCCATTCATTTTTCTTTCAATGTATAAGTTATGCTAGTTTATAGTAAATATTATATTTTAATGAATTTAGTTCCATTGTGATTCTATATTTAATTTTTTTAATGATAATGTCGGGTATCAAAAAAGCGCAACTGCAATATCTATTGAAGTTAAACTTGATCATATATAATTCTACATGGACCATTTATGTCAACTTCGCATGTGGTGTGTTATGGATGTTTGGTTATATCTCTTGAATTGCTCTCTTTATGTTTTAGATGTTGTGTTATCTCTTGAATTGCACTCTAATGTGTTATGATAATTTATTATAACCTTGAATGGCACTCGATTACGTTAAGGTTACTTTTTATATTTCTTGAATTACACTCTGTTGTGTCCATTCATCATGTTCTAACCTTATTAAAACCATTTTGTAACTTTATTAGAACCATGTTATAACCATATTTGAATATGAATAGAACAAGGTTCGAACCCCTATTCAAACAGGATTCAAACTATGTTTGATTCATGTTCGAATAAGACTTTAAATAAGTAGTTTGCAATCAAAAGCGAGTATACTTTGGTCAGAAAAAATTTTCAGGCATATTTTTCTAAGAGAAAAATATTGGAGATGGAAGTAAAACACTGCAATGAAACAAATAAGAAATTAAAAGCAATACAGCGGAAAGTAAAAGACACCAGGATTTAACATGAAAAATTCGAAATCGGGCACGGAGCCACACCACACCAAGAAATACACTATGAAAATTGAGATGAAAATCGAGGAAATATGCACAGATCTCTCTTTTCTCTCGCTCTCTCCTTGCTTCTCTTCTCTCTTACACCATTCTCACACTTTAAACATAAGAGAAATGCAAGTTAACAACACCAAGGGGCACCACTCTTCAAAAAAATGAGAAAGAAAATTGTTCAATCCACCTCGAAGCGCCGCGGTATCAGTTTAAAGCACTAAGTCGCTCAAACCTGTAGGGCTTCGCTCCCTGTTGTTTCTTCGAGCAAACTCTGCAGCTTCGACCTGCATTGAATGCCGGGCTATTCGTTGAAGATAAGAGTACATCGAACCCATACGAAGTCTTGCCATGAGCAGATTGTATCCATTGGGCAAATATGGGTTCGATTAAGATTTGTTTTTCCGGAGTACCAAAAGCAAGCATGACGTCGTTATGAACATAAAGGCCCAAGGTATGGAACCCCAGAAAGAGGCTGGCCCAACTTAAATGAGTTATGTTATTTTTTGTTAGTTCTGTGTGGAATCTAATTGTGTTGGTCAATCGGATTGTACTATTGCCTCAGACCTCAATTCAAAGAAGGGAGAGGACCCCCCCATCCCCCAAAAGCAAGCACAACAAATTGAACTGAGGTCTGAGGCAATAGTACAATCCGATTGACGAACACAATTAGATTCCACACAGAACTAACAATAAATAACATAAATATATTTTTAATTTTCGCTATTACAAGGCATATAATGTCAAATTTTCCTTGCAAAATATTAAGAATTTTTAATTGAAACCTATTAATAAGGCTAATTATCATATTATGGAGCTCAAATCAAGCAAGGTCTCCCGAAGAATATAAAACATTGAAGGCAAATTGCTTATATTAAATCCAAAAAATACTAACTATATAAAATAATGATGAAGAACAAAAACCTAACATCAAAATATGCCACAACAAATGTCTTAGGTTTTTTTATGTGTATCACAAAGAATACATAAATTTTGCTATTTGGATAGTCACCAAAATGGTCCTACTTAAGTCGCTAGTAATTTCCTGATTTGATGAAAAACAGAAAAGAGATTTTACAATGAGCAAAAGAGTATGTAAGTGGTGCATGTACCAGGCCAGGTCCATCATGTTGGTCCCATATTGTTACGACCCGGCCCAGATGCTCGATCTAACGAGGCGGGTACGAAAAGTCGGACGATAAAATTCATTAAACACTATACTACTTCATTTGTACTAAAGAGCCACTAACCACAAAATATAAATTACCTGTTGTCATTTGCACGTCGTCTTCTGTAAACATGTTCTTCTCTTTCAGCCATTTCTTCTTTACAAACTTACCTGAAACATTTAAACTCGTGGGTTGAGTTTACTAAGTAAACTCAGTGGGTATTTAATTAAAACAATTAATATGCATATAAATATGTAGATTATATCCTTTCTTAATCTTATTTCTTTCATTTCATTGATTTATACTTCTTCAGATATCTTCATTTAAAACAATCGTTACCTTTAATATTTCATTTATATTGCCTTTTCCCATTTGTTTAGCACAGGAGCACCGTCTCAAAGTACCCAAAGGTACAACCTTTTCCATTTGATTTCCTTTTTCCATTTCCATATCATTTTCCTTTTCCTTTTTCGTGCACGAGTACGGCATCCCCAGCCAGTACCATAAGGGGGTGAACTCTTGTCGTTTTCAAAACCTTTTCCTTTATTCAGTTTTCTTTTCTTTTTTCATTTTCATTCTTATTGTTACCATTGCATACAACATATCTTACATATATCTCTATAAATATTACTTATCCTTTGCATATACGAATCATATACATGTGTATGTTTTCTTTCTAAACTTTACTTTCTATTTCTTAAGATACTCATTACATATCATTCTTCTTTTCCATAATTGTACTCATACATGTCGTTGCTTATTTTAGTTAATCATTTACAATAGTAGCAGAAATCATAAATCTAAACAATTTCATATATACTTCTTTCTAAATGAAAAATAGAATTGAAATAAAGAAATTTAAACTTTTATAAATACCCACTTTAATCCTTCAAAATTCTCAATCCTTAGAGCAACCTCAACTTCGAGTTCCTACAACATCCACAAAATATAACTTTTATAAAAACATGCTTTCATAACAAAGTTGAATTAAATTTGTTTACGGATAGTTACTTACAAAAGGAGAAATAGGAATTTTCTAAAAATCCCTAAATCCTTCTCTCCCAAAATTCTTCTCTTTGCTTTAATTCTCTTCATTTAACTTTAAGAAACACATTGTTCACTTTAAACGAAGGAAACTTATACAAAATCCAAAAGAAAAATTTCTACAAACCTTCTTCCTTCTCTTTCTCGACCGATTCTCTCGTTCTTCAAATCTCTCCCAAAATAACACTCTGATAACGATAAGAATGAAAAGGAATTGCTATTTCTTACCCTTGAAGATAATCATTTGCTAAAATCGGAGAAAAGAAAAACCTACCTTGCTCTATAGAAATTTTGCTTTTTGGATAGTCACCAGAATGGTCCTACTTGAAGTCGCTAGTAATTTCCTGATTTGATGAAAAGCAGAAAAGAGATTTTACAATGAGCAAAAGAGTATGTGAGTGGTGCATGTACCAGGCCAGGTCCATCATGTTGGTCCCATATAAAGTTTCTGCATTATTTTTATAGAAAATTACAAGGAATTGATTAATGTAGTCACGTTAATCATTTTAAACATTTTTTAAATAAATGAACAGGATATATAATAAATAAATTTCTAATTAAATATAAATATAGATAAAAAAGTTTACTTTGAAATAGTTAGAATTCTCATATGACTTTATTTCTCTTAATTTTCAATCCTGCAAGATTCAATTAACAAATCAAGCTCGTTCATCATAAGCCACACACTACACATGACCATACTTTTACTGAGCTCAAAAACAAAAGACTTGCAATGATGGCATGCTTAAACATGGTTATTTATTTAAGGGATTAGGCCTAATGTATTTGCGCAATCATGCATACAATGGATGCATAACATTTATGAGAATATTAGCAAAAAATTAGCTATTAATTATGACGAGTATAGGAGATTTGTAAAGTTTAAATATAGTGATAAAATCATGATGCATATAAATTTAAAAAGGCTTTTATAAGTATAAATGGAGGGAACTAGTTCACTGCCCAAATGATGTCACATGACGAGTGAAGAAGATAAGCAAGCAATGAGAGTCCAGCTTTCCACCTAAGATGTTTCTTGGATTGGGAGAAGAGAGAGAGCCCGATGGGTCAAATAGAGGTGGGCATCTGCAACTGGAGGAGAGCACGGGTGACAATTTGTCCAATTGGAGGACAGATGGCTAGGAGAAAAGACGTGAAGGGGGAAGAGTGTCAGTTTGCCCAATGAAGAGGAGATGGAATGCAAGCTAGAGGGATGAAGAAAAAGTTCCATGACTAGGGGAACACGAAGGCAAAACTCGTTAGGGTCGTGATGCTACACCAGATGTTGTCAAGAGCTTGTGAGCTCATTGAGGCATTAGAATTATGGTGGTAAGGACTTGGAAGAGGAAGTGAGCAAGGGGGAGGAAAGGATAATAACATAGGAAGAGTAATGGGGAAACGCAAGGATAATAATATATGACAACCAAAATATATATGATTATGTTTTATAGCTTAAGTCCACAGTGTGTGAGGGAGACGAATTTAGTATAAGAGATGTAAAATGTACAAGGTACAGAGTAGGTGTTTGCCAGTTAGCACTAATTACAAAAAGACAGAGAGAGAATGGTAGAGGACTCCTTTCTTGCTTGCACACATGAGGAGTTCATATTTCAACATGCTTAGGCGGACAAGCAAAAACTTCCAAAAAGTCTCATTCCTGAAGGAGAACAGATGTATTTATGGGCATCTAGGAGAATATAGTGGCGTTAGCATGCTAGACAATGGCATGGGCCATCATCTTGGAGGTATAAGGCATGTGGAACTCACCTCTCAGTATGCAAGCACAATGAATAGGCATCTTCCCAAGGCATTAGCGAGTTGAAAAACTACAAAGGCACATCATTTTGGGATAAAATCACATGTCAAGTGGGGAATGATAGACAGTCAGTAGGTGGTGTTATGTGTAGAGAGGAGAAGTGGATATAATGAGTCACTAGTAGTGATACATGAAACACTAGATGTATGGTGGCGATGGAGGGCAACCTCAAGCGATACGCCACTGTCCTAATTTTCTCTATTATCTCATAAGGGCCAAAATATCTTGGAGCTAGCCGAGATTTAAAATTGCGCAATTCAGTATTGAGGCGTTCTTTCGTGAAGCGAGGCGTAAGCCTCGAGGCGTTTTGAGGTGTAAGCCTCAAAATCAAAAAATTGCTTAAAGTAAAAATAAATGTTAAAAGTGATTTTTTATATAATACACAAATAATATATTAAAGAATGACATATTAACATTCTATTGAATCATGAAGTAATAAATTGATATACATATGAAACAAAAAGTTGCATAACACGTAAAGCGACAAATGATAAACTGCATGAAATAGAATTGAAATTCAAATATTACAAGAGCAAAATAACATGAAATATAGAAATTATGTAAAAGTATCATATAACATTAAGTTCAATTCCAAATTCCTTCTTTCTCAGTTTCCCACTCATCCAGGTTTACTTCCTAAAAACTGACATAATTGGCAAAAAATAAGAAATCATCTGCACTGTCATCACTGAGGGGGTATGTATTTGAGTTGTTGTCATAACAAATTGGTCTCTTCCCTACCTCATCCTATGGAGTTCAATTTCTCTCAATCTCTTTCTTCTTCATTTATTTTAATCATCTTTCTCTTTCATAAATGTTTATCATTAACATAAAAATCAGAATAATACTCCAAAATTGTTAGAGGAGGAGGTGGTGGTGATATACGGCTTTCATGTGATTCCTAACGGTGGCTACGATGTTGGTGGCTACGGCGGTGGGCTAGAGGTTGAGAAGGTTGAGAGGAAGTTGTTGCAGCTTGGGGGTGTATGAAAACATGATTTGTTTGAGGCTTTAGTTTAGGATTTAGGTAAGTTTTAATAAAAATAAATCGGGTGAGGCATATGCATCTTGCCAATAAGGATAGGCATACATCAAGGCGGGCCTCAATCAAGCTGAGGCGCAAGCCTCATAAAAAAGCTCGAGGCATAGCCTCGAGTCATGTTTCACTGAAATTGCGCTGCGGCGAGACTCATATTGCGCAATTTTAAATATTGGAGCTAGCTTCTTGTTCCTCTTGTTAGCGACCGTCATCTATCTGTAAGGTCGAAATTTCAGGAAAACCCTACCCCTGCTTCAAACTGAATATCCTTCATGTGCCTATTCGCGTGTTTCTTCATAATATGTTGTGCCCTCAACAGATGCCTTTTCAATTATTCTAACACCCTATCCCTCTCCTCCAAGTATTCCTCTACTAAAGAAATTGTGGTGCTAATATGCCCAAAACCCACCAGGTGAGGTGGATACCTTTCGTACAATACTTTGAATAGGGTCATTTGAGAAGTAGAATGATATGAAGTGTTGTACCAGTACTCTGTCCATGCGAACCACTTGGCCCACAACCGGGTGGGTCTCCGATACAAAGCATCGTAAGTATGTCTCCAAGTTCCTATCGACCACTTCCATTTGCCCATCTGTCTGCGAGTGGTAGGCGGTGCTCCTCTTCAGTATTATCCCTTGTAGTCTGAATAGCTCCCTCTGAGAAACACATTATCCCTATCGGATACTATAGACTCAAGTATCCCATATAGTCTAACCACCTCCCTAATGAAAGTTGATGCCACTGTGATGCATTTATATTTTGGCTTATTTTGTTTTGATGTAATTTGAACATTATTAGTTGTGTTTTATATTTTTTTATGCTATCCAATGATGGAGAACATCCAATGATCATGGTTGGATGTGCTTGGGCATGGCAAGGCTTGGGTTTGCTAGCATTTTGGGCCCTTGGGCTGCTAGCTGTTTCTCGGTTTGGGCCTTGGCTGCTCTTGAGTTGGGCTTTGGCTTCTCTGGTTGTGAGCTGAAATGTTGAGATCTTCTTGGTGCTAGCTTATTAATGCTTGAGCTGATGTTTAGCTCATTAATTGGAGGAGTAATTGCACTTCCTAGCTCATAAATTTGTAAAGGTATATGGAGTAAAGCTTGTTTCTTCCCCTTATTGTGTCTCCTTGGTTTCTTCTTTGTGAATTAAGGCTGGTTGCTGGTTGCCTTTTCGGTTTTCTCCCTGGCTGCTTTTCAGTGACTTCTTCAGTCCGGTTTCTGTGTTGGCTCTTCGGGTCCCTCCCTAGCTGTGTTCCCGTGGCTTCTCCTACCCGTTTCCTGTGCTGTTTTTTTGGGAGCTATTTTGTGATAACTTTTGCCCTTGCTCTTCCCCTTACCTTATTGGTTTGGTTGGAGGTTGGAGTTGGTTGTTTGGCTCCCCTTTTTCTTCTATATATATAAGGAGTTTTTATCTTAAAGAGGTTGTTGATTATCTTGAGATAAGTTGCAAAAAATTTGAGGGTTCCTTCTCTTGGAAAAGCTCGAGAGCTTGTTCCACCTCTTCCTCCTCTCTATTTCGTCTTGGCTTCTAACCTCTTCTTCTCTACGTAAGTTCCACTCCACTTGTATCCTTCTTCTTGAGCTTTTGGAAGTTGTTTGTTGGCTGATTTTGGAAGACATTTGCCGGAGGAGTTTGGTAGGATGTTAGACCCTTTTGCTGTGGTGGACCCTCGGTTTGCAAGCCTAAGCACTTTATCATCTATTTCCTACTTCTCGTTGCATGTGAGGAAACCGCTTGTCGATTGTTCTGAGGATAATATTTTTATGTTATAATTCTATTTCATTTGATTTGAATTTTCGTTTGTCTTGGTGTTTGTTTGGATGTTTGCAAATTAAATTTAATTGAGTTTGATTTTCATTGTCCTAGTGTTCTCCAACTTGGCTTTTCTTTCTAATTTGCCTGCATCACACTGTTATTGTTATGTAGGGGCGTCGTAGGCGAATGAAATAAGCATACTTGCTCAGTCTATCAACTACCATAAAAATCACTGTGAACCCTTTTGATCAGGATAATTCATCTATGAAATCCATGGATACCTCCTCCCACACCCGACCTAGTAGAGCTAAAGGCTGCAGCAATCCACCTAGAGACATGGACATATACTTGTTCCTCTGACAGATCTCACATCTCGCTACAAACACCTTCACATCCTTGTGAATCCCCTTTCAATACAACTCGGAGGCCAATCTCATGTATGTCTTCTGCACTCCTGAATGACCCCCAATAGTGCTCCTATGGAACTCCTCGAGCAGGTGTGGAATATGAACTGATGTCCTAGGAATCACAAATCTCCCCTAGTACAAGCGCCTTTCACCTTTTAAAGAATACCCTAGGTGGCTACTCCCTCCTCCAATAAATCAGTACACCTCCTACCATAATCCCCATCTTTTCTTTCTTAATCAGCACCCTGAGATTCATGCCCCCCATAACCAGGCCTCTCTCTATACCTTCCATTTCTCTCCTCCATGATTTTCACATCGTTTTCTCTCCTACAAATTTTAGAATTCGTATTTCTCCCTGCTGGACCTCTTGCCTCCAATGCAGTCGTTTGATTTTGGTTTTCCAATATCTTTTTTACCATCTCATGAAGATCAAAAACAGTGTCTTCCATGGACTATATTCGATCCCCCACCGTTTCTTTCATTAGGCTCGTCTTCCCTTCAAAGCGTTCTTTCAATACATCTACTTTCTTGGCCGCCATCAACACCCGGATTTTTGTAGAACTCAAAAATATGAATCTTGACCCCAAAAATAGCAAACCAGCGCTTCTTCGGATAAAAATCAGCCACTAAATCTCACAAAAACAGCCCAAAAATAGTTCTAAAAACTGCTCTGATACCAATTTGATAGGAAAAAATAGAAAAAATATGAATTGATCGCTGAAATCAGAATTCCAGCGGTTTGATCGAGCAGAATTTAGGGTTTTATAGATGACTCACTCTTAATTGCTAGAAAATGAAAGAAAACAACAAGATACAAATGATCATCTATTTGAGATGAGGATCAATCTCCCCAAAACTCTCTAGACGCTGCTAGAGCCCAAGAACACCAAAGCACTCAGAAACTTAACTACCAATAAGATACCCTAACCCTAATACAAACACCTAATTAAAGCAAACATAAAAATAACCAAAAAAAATTAAACAACCTCCCTCTCTCTTCCCTAGGCCATGGACCCCACCCCTAAGGGGGCGGGAATTAAACCCTGCGGCCCAGTAAGTGAAAGCCGGCCCAAGGGCTGGGCCGGCTGGACAAGTCTAGGCATATCAGTTATATAAATTATGATATTGTTGGAAATTTTGATTATATGAGGAGCACAATAAGTTATATCTTAACTTCATGAAACGCAATGGTAAGTTAGGTTTCCAAGTTATAAAAGATAGTTGCACTCTCAACTACAAAAGCTGAGAATATTGCTATCACTAAGGCTAGCAAGAATATGATATGGTTGCAAAATTTTATGGCAAAACTTGGCAATGGACAAAGGAATGAGAAGTTGCATAATAACAACATGAGTGCTATTCATCCAGCCAAGAATACAACATTCCATGCCAAGGCAAAAAGCACATCCAACTTTGGTATAATTTCATATCACTTCTGGAAGATGATCAGTTATCTTTAGAGAAGATACATATGCCTAAATACTACAAACATACTGACAAAGACGACAATCTTTGATAAATTGAAGCTATGTGAATCTTCGATTGGTCTTCATGAAAGCTAAAGGCAAGGGTGAATCACACTATAGGTATTATGATAAGTGCTATAGATCGGGAGAATGATTGATTGCAATCAATTTTCAAGTGAGAGATTGATAGTTCTATGTGGAATATGACTGTGTCGATCAATCAGGTTGCACTGTTAACTCAAAACTCAATTGCATCGTTCAAGCTCATCAAGGATTGTACGGGGACCTCCCCTTGCTTAGGTTCGAGGGCCTTGCCTTCGAAAAATTTTTTTCCTATACCACCACACAGCACTGCATCTTTGTATACTCAAGCACTATGGCACTACAATCTCTGGATAGAACTAGATGGAAAAGCGCTGCGGCGCTGTAGGCTACAGTGTCATGGCATTGCATGTTGGCTCAAAGATAGATAGTGGAGCATCGTCGCACTCCAAACCCCAATGCTGCGAGTTAGATAGGGCAATTTTTCTAGTTTTTGTGTTTAACCTGAAGGGTTGCATCCCTTTGGGTGGTTTTATTTGTCTCTTTGTAAATTCTATAGGAGAACGATGCAAAACTGAAGAGAAATAAGAAGAGAGTGAATGCAAAGAGATTTGAACAATTTCTACCAAATTTTCATAATAAATTTCTTGGTGTACTGTGGCTCCATGATTTTTTTACTATTTCATACATTTTTCACGTTAAATCCTGATGTTTTTTTCTTTTTTGTGCTTTCTTTTTCTTGTTTGTGTTCATTGCGTGATTTTACTTCCCCAACATTATCATGGTTTCTATCTCTGTCTTGCGAGCACCAATGTGCTCGGCACCTATTGCTCCTATAAATTGCGCAGCTTCAAGAAACCAGCTTCCATAGGGGAGTCAGGCTTGTCAATGACAGTTAAATGAAATACTTCCCCTCTTGCTCAAGGGATAGTCATTGATGAAAAGTACGCCAAGAGGAGAACTGAGGAGGTGGCGATAAAGAAGGCCATGCTCGACAGACAAAGAAAGGAGGTTTTGGAGCACCCTCTAAGAGTATTCATGACTTTATTCCATCACAAGGAGGGGAGGTACATGTTCTCATGGAGGGACAACTTCTCCACCTCAGAAGTTGAGTTTCACCTCGAACCTAACAACAAAAACATCATCATCAAGCCTTTATCCTACTACGTGGATTGGAAACATTAATCGTTTTCTTCATTGTGTCCTGTTAGGAATCAAATTTTCATTCAATTCTAATAAAAAAATGTCATTTATAATACTTTATAACCAAGTTTTTAGGTCTACCTCTACCTTTCTTAATATAAGTCAAATATAATATATTTACTCTCCTAACCGGGTCATCGAAAAGTCAACATTTTATGTGATCAAATCATCTAAAGCGACTTTATCTAATCTTATCTACCATTGGAGCTACTCCAACCATTTCTCGTATATACTAATTTCGCCTTCTATATCTAAGAGTAAAACCACCCATCCACCTAAGCATCCTCATCTCTACAACACTTAATTTTATGCTTCTCTTTTAATGACCAACATTGTGCGCCATAAATCATTGCAGGTTTCATCATCTTATAAATTTTTTCCTTAATTTTGAGCACATTTTAATCATGTAATAGGCCTGATGCATTCCTCCGCTTTAACCACCAACTTGAATTCTACTAATAATATCCTCATCTATTTCACCATCAATTTGAACAATAGACTCAAGATATCTAAAACGTGTACTCTTTTTAATAACTTGATTGCCCAAAATCGCAATCCCTCCAACAGATCTATTACTACTAAAATTATACTTCATGTATTTGATTTTAGATCTACTCAAATGAAAGCCTTTAGACTTTAAAATTGACCTCCATAATTCATGTTTTCCTTCAACTCCCTCTCTAGTCTTATCAACAAAACCCCAAACCTACACATAGTTTAAAATTGCATGGTCAGAGGAGCACATTAGTGTAATTAAAAAAAGGCAATGAGGTATACGCCTCCTGTTTTCCTAGTAAGGCATGCAACTCAAAAGGAATGGGGGTGAGTGTGCTTAAGATGATTGAGATTAAAGATGGGGAAGAAATTTGAAAGATGCAAACACAATTGAGGATGAGGGAGGAGAGAAAGCAATTAATCACAATAATGAATCTAATAAAGACATTCTTAAATTATGATCTCAAACAATTTGCTTATATTAAATTGGGAACAAGAGTAACTTTTTTATTAGTGTTGTGTATAGCCTTGTAGGACTTTTAATGGATTTAGTTTAACTTTATATTAACTTATTTTGATTCTAATTTTGATGTTATCATGTTATTTATTGCTCTATATTTTTCATTAATTCCATAGTTTAATTCTGAGGCTTATGCGCAAAATGCTTCAAATTTTAAGCTTCGCCTCACAAAAACAAAACACATCAATACCCGATTAAACAATTTCAAAACTTGACTCTGCCTAGCCAAAAATTGAAACAACTTATGTCACCCATGATCTTGGACTAACAATCTTTTCCACAACAACTTATAAAGAACTTAGCATTGCCCCTCAAGCCACATACACCTTGTTGCCATGATAATATATAACAAGGAGGCTTACACACATAACACTCAAAACTTACACATTTACATATTTAAAATTTAAAATTCACCATTTATGAAATATAACACTTAGTTAACTTACCTTATGGGGCCTCGATGACAAAGAGAAACACGCGATGACACATCATAATCTCACATACAACACAAAGAAGGGCTTGCGACAATTCCCATGGCTACTGGTGAACTTGTGAAGGGAAACAAGGAAGGTGTAACACTCTCAGATGTTTCCTAGTTCTCCATTATTTTTTTCCATCTCCTATTTCATTCCCCTCAGCCCTTTCTTGCCGGCAATGGAAGGCCACCACCATCCATAGGTTTCTAGCAACAAGACCAAGGGCATGTGAAAGATAAAAGAATGATGTGATTTTAACAGAGTCATTGAGAAGGTATTATTATTCCTATTTGAAGTTTTGGTGCATGTGAGGAAATAGGAAGTTTAAATGTTAAATATGTAAGTTGCATAGTTTTGAGTGCTATGAATATAAATTTACCTTTTTCAAATTAATATAACTTAAGCTATTTAAATAATAAAACATAATATAACTATAAGACTTCCAAAAATTGATCCATCATCTAAGTTCCAATCACTTAAAACTTGGAATCTATAAAATCATTAGGTTCACGTAGAAATCCCTAAATAAATCCTGAGTTCACTTGAAAGTATAAATACTAGAGATGCCATTTCTAAATCAAGTCAATCAACAGAACATTATCAATTTCAAAAATCATTTCTGTCTCAAACTCCAATCTGAAAATAAATATTTAAATAAACGCCAATATTATATCAGGTATATCATCTATAGTTTACCCCGTCGATTTTTTCAAAATAGCTGGACATGATCAAAGAAATCTACAACATCAGTGCAAGGTTTTAACTAACCCAATTTGTCGGACAAAGAAGAAGATGGAGAAGAAGATGACCTGCAATCTCCACGGCCCAAAAAGCTCCTGGAAATATCCCGGTGTACTATTCCTGAACGATGAAGGACTTCTCGTTGCAAACTTGAAAAGGAATGGTAGCAGTATGGAGAAAAAAAAGAACCAATGAGAGGAAAGAGTATCGATACTTCGCGAAGATTCTCCAGCAGCCGTCTACGAGGTTGTCTACCTCGTCCCGCTCTGCTTCCTCAATCTCTTCCTCACGCCGTTCCTCACCTGCTTCTATAGCCGGCTTTTTTCTCTTTTCGTCTGGCTCACGATCTTGTATTTACATTTTACTGCTTCGCGGAGCCGCGGCACGCGCACTAGGTGTAAAACGGGCCGGGTCGAACAGGTAGACATGTATTCGGGCCGAACCCTCAAAAGTTTTAGAAATTATTTTGTGCAGACAACGGACAACCTGTCGGGTTTTAATGTTTTATATTTGTACAGTAAAAACGTAATATGAATAATAAAAAGACATTTTACTGTATTTTTATTATTCACAAAGATTGGTTCTTTCCCTCCAGTATCCATACAGAATAATTCATCCAAAAGTTTAGATCAATAAAGCAACTAGCAGCTGCAGTGGCCGGCTTTAGGTAGTGGGTTGTAGTGGTTGTGATGGGTGGCGAATTTTTATTGCGTCCTCCCACCTGACGTAGAGATACGTCCTCCCAAAGCTAAAATCGCGCTAAAAAACGAAAAATACCGAGCAAATACCGAGCAATTCAACCCGACTCGAACCTGACCCACTTTTACAAACGGGTCGATTTTCCGAACCCAACCCGCTTCAACCCGAACCCGACCCGTTTCGGGTATATTTCATTAAATTTTTTTTTATTTAAATCTAAATCAAATTAAGGTAAGATTTACTTCAATTAATTAAAAATAAATCAAGATTAATTTAATTTGGACAACAATGTTTATAATTTTTTGAAATATCATTTACTTATTTGATAAAAATACTCCTAAATTAATTAAAATCGGGTCAAACCGGGTTGATTTCGGATTTCCGGGTCAACCCGAATCCGACCCGGTTTTACAAACGGGTCGAAATCCCTAACCCGAACACGACCCGGTTCGGGTTCGGGTTGACCTGAACCCGAAATTTTCGGCTCGGGTTCGGGTCGGGTTTTCGGGTCGGGTCAAATATTGACACCTCTAGTTTTAATGTTTTATATTTGTACAGTAAAAACGTAATATGAATAATAAAAACACAATGTATTTGAAATTCACTCGATAGAGAGAGAAACAACCGCTAGAGAGAGAATGTCACGACCCGACCCGATCCGGGACGGATCCCGCTCGCACCGGGCCGCGACAAAACCTTTTATCCAGGATCTGGCTTTGGAATTTGGTTCTGAACTGAATCTTCCAAATAATTAACTCAAAACAACACACAAACACAGAACAACAGAGCTACTATAAGTCACCAAATGCAGCGGAACAAAACATCTATATTTTTCTTTCTTTTCCTCAAAACAATCATCTACAAATACAGTACATGGCTTTTGAACAGAAAGAAAGACAGAACAGAAAAGCCATGACTGTACAAAAATCAAAAGGTACAAACAAATACCTATACTGATCAGACTCTGAATCTATTCCTGGACTTCCTTCCCTTTCCCAGAACCTGAAAATCACTAGAAAACAAGAGTGAGCTCAACAGCTCAGCAAACAACAGACCTCCAATCAAAATTCTCAGAATCCAAAACCAAACTCATCAGATAGAAATCAGATCAGAAATCGGAACAGAATCGTACAGATATCAAATCGGACATATCAGAACGAAACAGAACAAATCAGAACAGATACGGACAGATATCATATCAGAATCAGAGTCGTACGGATTAATTCACATCAGAATACAAATCAGAACATAACATATCAGACTTATCGAATCAGAAGTAAACTGAACGGAACAGATATCAAATCCAACATAATTGTACGGAAACAGAAATCAGAAACAGAACAGATCAGACATAAATATCAAATATTTAATTCATAGCTAAATGCCCTGACACTGACGGAATCTCTACGGATTCCGGCCCCTTATGCCTCCCTTCCCAGACACTGACTGAATCTCATAGGATCCAGGCCCCTTATAGCTCCCTTTTTATAGCACATACAGATAGCATTTCAATTCAGAAGAAATCCGGGCAA